>NW_007001818.1:0-2179 GCF_000164805.1 Carlito syrichta
CTCTTTGCTCAGGCCAAGTTCTGCAGTACCTCTGGGCCTGATGCCCTCATTTTCAACATGAGAGGCCTGCCCAGATATTCTCTAAGATCCTTTTAGCATCTCAGTTTAAATTCCCTTTAGTGCAAGTCGAGTGGAGGGAGAAAAAACAAATAAGTATAAGAAATCACATCAGCCAGATCTTTAATATCTCTCACCTAAATGATAATCTCTACATTCATTCTCTTGAAAGCCTCTGACTGTCAAAGCATCAGAAGAGATCTCTTCACAAGTCTCAGAAAGTGGCTGGATGATGTCCAGTCTAGGTCTGGCACAATATTCCCTTTCCTAGGGAGAAAAAGAGAGGAAATGGCTCATTTTAACTACATTTTTATATATTATATTCAATAAATCTAGTTAGCCATACTTGCCTTAGTCTTATCATTTTGACACACATCAATAAACCTTTCTAACAGCCCACTGCAAACAGCCTTTTAACACCATATTATTTTCTGACCTTTTGCATGAGATAAAGGGAACAGGTACTATTGCAGCCCACTCACCTTCCAGGGGAGTGGTGGCCCAAGACAGCGACCTTATATTTATATAACTTTATTACATCTTTTCCACACAAATGTGAGGAAGAATAAGGACAATATCACAAACTGCTCCATTATCCAAATCATTGTCACTTTGAGTAAACTTACTGGTAATGTTGAAAAGCCAACGATTAAGAGCTATCTTCTAACCAGAACTTACTGAGATGATGAAAATGTTCTGTATCTGCACTGCCCAATACAGTAGACACTAGATAGAGGTGGCTACTGAACACATGAAATGTGATTAGTGTGGCTAAGAAAGTGAGTTTAAATCTTATTTAATTTTCATTAGTTGATATCCAAACAGCCACATATAGCTAGTGACTATAATTCTGGGATACACAGCTCTAGATCAGAACAGAGGGGAAAGATGAGCTGACATTCACTCAGGACCTGTGACAGTTCAATCAACCTAGCAGGCGATTATACACAGATTACTCTCATTTAATTCTTAAATCAACCCTGCAAAGTTAAGTACTACTGTTCCAAATTTTATACGTGAGGGAATCAAGGATCAAAAAATTAACCAAAATCATAGTTACATAAATGGTGAGGCTAGGGTTTGTGGAAAAACTGGGACTTATGGTGAATCTTGAATTGTGAAATCAAGTCTATTTACTTTAAAGTTCATGCTTTTTGAGTATTCAGCATACAGGCATAAAACATACACTTCAAGTCACCTTCTAAAGCAACAATACAAAAAGCAGTATGATACTGGTACAGGGAAGACACAGATAAGACAAAAAGAATGGAAAAAAATCCAAACCATAACAAGCTCTCCAAGTTTCCAAAATGGAAGAATAAACCTAGATTTCTTTGACCAATTTTTTTAGGTTAACTGAGTAGCAATTACACTAGCTTTGTATCTCATACACTGAAAACATTCAAAAACTAAAACAACTATAAAAGATCAACTAGTAGAGAAAGAATCTAGTACTTTATATATTATAATGTATCAAGTCTGTGGAAAAATAAGAAGTTTCTCAATAAAATTGACTGCTGAAGCAATGACCAAAATATCAAAATCAGAATAGTAATGCAAAAATTATTTTGAGCAAAAGAGGAAAAAACCCCAGCTCACTAGACCATAGAAAAAGCTCCTTTATATGTGTATGAAAAGCATCAGTAATGAGATTCGTCTCATTTTATCTTCTGATTCCTGGTCAAAAGCCCCACTTACCTGTGAACTTCCTAAAAGCAGAAATTTGATTTTGTTGATCTTTGATCCCCAGTGCCTGGCACAATTCCTAACACACATGTGCTTTATCAATGAATAAAAGTAAAGCACTGTGGGAACAGCTTAATAAATTAGGGTGTACCAACCAGATGAGACAGTACACAATTACTTACTCAACAAAATAATGATGGAGACTACACATACATATGCAGAGAGAATGGAATAATGCTCATAAAAATAGAACACTATAAGGCCAGGCATGGTGACTCATGTCTGTAATCCCAGCAATTCGGGAGGCTGAGGTGAGAGGACTGCCTGAGCCCAGGAGTTCAAGACCAGCCTGGGCAACATGGTGAGACCTTTAGTCTCTAAAATAAATTTAAAAATTAGTCAGGCGTAATGGAGCGCATCTATAGTCCCAGATACT
>NW_007001819.1:0-11455 GCF_000164805.1 Carlito syrichta
AGGACAAAGAAGAAGGCTTATATAAGATGATTGCTATTTTTAAAATGGCTCCCAACATACTTTCTTTCCTTGGTGTTCCTGACACAGCTGTTTCATGGCTTTCTTCCTAAGTCTGACATTCTAGTCTCCAACACAGGCTCATTTTACTTAAAGGTCCAACCTAGGTTCATTCCTCTTTTTATGCTATACGCTATTTTAATGCATCCCGTTGTTGGAACTCATGGTTCTAACACCGGAACATATTGTTTTAACACTGCTGTGACAGATGACTCATTACTTTCTCTATTGATTACAGATCCTTCATATTCTCACTCCGTAAATTCATATTCAACTGCCTTCTTTCATCTCCATGTAGATGTTTCAGAGACAACTTCAATTAACTATATGGAATTTGGAGAATTGAGCTTTCTTCCTACACCAACCTGATTTGCTTTCTGGACTTCATGCATGGTCACTAAAAAGCATTTTCTTCATGTATGGTCACTAAAAACAAGTTTACCAATATGTATTTCACCTAATTCTTTATAAAATATATAATAACTACTATTGGATGGAGTCATTGTATGACATTTAAGACTTTTGCAAACTTCATTTTGGCAGATTTTATATTGTATTCATAGCAGCATTTTAAGGATGGACAAGAACAAAGAGCCTTTTCTGGTAAATAAACAAATCTGGAGATTGATTAAAGTATTCAAATATATTATATATTTTATAAATATGCAATATATATAGTTATATATTCATATAATCCTTAATAGGCAACAAAAATAAATGTGCAATTTATTTAGTCATATGCTTAGTAAAGGGCCCTTTTTCTGTATTAACTTACCTAGGGCAATTAACTGTAATTCCAACTGTGTGGGCCCTGGGCATAAGCTAGCCTTTTAATTATTTGTGTTTCTCTCCTAACAAAGCCACTGTGCAGAAAAGGAAAGGCACACATTAAGTGGATTTAAAGCGAGAACGTCAATATGTAGGGTTTAAGAAGACTTTATGACAACTTTATCTTTCACTACAATATTTTAGCAACCAAAGCTCTGACTTGGCTTTTAAAAATCCCAGAAAGGAACCTTGTTGGAGAGAAGATGGTGAAACAGCAGTTGGACTGTATGTGTCTCTTCATGTGTGAGTGAATGGACAAATTTGCAAGCATGTTTGTATGTAAGTGAGTGTGTGAAAGGCTGACTGAGTGAGGACTCAGGAGCAAGTGGCCAGGGCTCTCCAGATAAAGATGCTGGTGCTGCAGCTCTGCTTGAACCTGAGTACTTCCCAGAGTGCAGAAGCTGAGCACCATTTTTAAAAATTAGAAAAGCTTTTGCCAGGAATAAACCACCAGAGCCACTGCCATTTTCTCCACCACAGCACCAGGCTGGACACTGATAGCAAGGGCCATGGAGGGAGCACAGCAGTGGAGCCAGAGGCAGAGTCCTGAAGAAACTGCAAGGAGAGGCTAACACAAACGTGGACTCACTGTCACTGCCAGCAGCACCAGAGATTGTGGTACTTGCTGAGGGAGAGCTATCTCTCCTGACCCCCATTTGTGGCAGGAATAGAAGCCTCTACAGAAACTGAATGGACACTGTAAAGCCTGGACAGAGAAGTGCTTCAGAGCAGCCTCTGTGGAACAGCTGACCTGAATCTTAAGACCAGGTGGTGATGTCCACAATGCTTTAAGGCTGCGTTTTATAAACTCAGAGAGCATTGCCCCCAGTGTATAAACCTTGGTGGTTAATGGTGGAAGTATAGCTCCAGACATTCCACCCCCCACCCTGAGTCAACTGCTAGGTGACAGATGCATACAGCAGATCTGACTGAAAAGGGGGCTGGTGAGTGCCTAGTTGACTCTCCCCTAGCCCTAGCAAGAGCAAAAGAGATCAGGAGGGCAAGGCAGAGGCTAGAGGCCCCATTCTTCCACCATGAACTGCAGGCCCTGGGACTTGTGACCATGCTGGAACAGGAAGGAAGGGGGAAAGAGCCCAGGAGATGCTAAGTCAAGTTATCCCATCCCTCAAATTCTGGGGGGTACATGGTGGTTATCAATTTCAGGCAAGAAGGGTGAAGAGTCTAACATCTCAAGTTTCAACAGTGAAGAGGAAACCTGAAGCAATAGATTTGGAGTCACAGAACCCGCCACAAGAAAGAGCTCCACTGCTCTCAAAGAGACACATAAAGTTAAGAAGTCTCTATCAATGGCTCTTATGGATTTTGATATTTTGTTTGTCCCATGTGTTTGCTTTGTTTGGTGGCGTGTTTGTTGTTTTTCTCTTTTCTTTTCTCCTTCTATTTCTCTATCTTTGTGCTTTCTCTGATTTAAAAAAAATCTCTTTCTTTTTCTTTCCCCTTTTTCTTTCCTTCTTCTCTCTCTTTCCTCTCTTATATCCTGTCTTGGACTCAGGAGCTACACAAGTATACCCACTATGAGGTCATATTGTGTGGAGACAGAGAGCAAGGCCCAGTTGGCCCTTTCCCCAGATAGTAAGCATTGTGACCAATCAGTAGGTTCCAAATCCTTGCAACCCCTCCTGAACACCTTAGTAAGTACCCAAAATTGTAAAGAGATAGCACAACATCCCACCACAGCCCTATTATATAATTGGACAAACCTGGAACCCTGGCTCAGGAAAGGACAGAAGGCAGAGCAAATATCAGAAGTGATTGCTTCTCCATTTCCCACTGACCAATAGAATTAAAGAGAAAGATAAGAGAACTGCCACATTAGTCAGACACAATGGTGCATGCCTGTAGTTCCAGCTACTTGGAAGACTGAGATGAAAGGATCACCTGAGTCCAGCAGGCCGAGGATGTGGTGGCCGTGATTGTGCCACTGCACTCCAGCCTGGGTGACAGAGTGAGACTCCAACTCAAAACAAATAATAATAAAAATTTAAAAATATAAAATAAGAGAACTGCTACAAATGGAAACAATAAAACAAATAAAACAAAGAACAACTGGTAACCTAAAGAACCCCAACAAGGAGTACCTGAAAGAATAGCTACTGGACCACAGACAATGGCTATCTCTGAGAATGGTGGTACCCAGAAGGTACAGAGATGAGAAAATTGTTGGATAGAATGAATAAAATTCAAGAAATGTAAAGGCTAAAACTAAATGAAATGCAATGGAGTTGAACAGACTCAAGAAAGAGTATTAGCCGGGCCGGTGGTTGAGCCTGTAATCCTGCACCTTGGGAGGCTGAGGTGAGTGGGTTGCCTGAGCCCGTGGGTTCAAGACCTGCCTGGGGAACTTGGTGAGAGCTCATCTCTATAATAAATCAAAAAATTAGCCAGGCGTGGCAGTGCACGCCTGTAATTCCAGCTACTTGAAAGGCTGAGGCGGAAGGATCGCCGGAGCCCCAGCAGGTCGAGGCTGCAGTGACCGGGAGTGGCCACTGCACTCCAGTCTGGGTGACAGAGTGAGACTCCAACTCAAAAAAAAAGAAAGAAAGAAAGAAAGAAAGATTATTTAGAAATAACAGACATAGTATTAAAAAAAAAAAAGAAATAACAGACATAAACGACTCCTTCCAAGAAATAAATAACAAACTGACAAGCATGAGAAGCAGAATTGACCAAACAGGAGAAGGAATCTCAGAGCTGGAAGATCAAAATATGAAATTAACCCAATCTATTAAAAATATAGGGAAAAAAACCTTCAGAAAAAAGAAGCAACTCTCAAAGAAATGTGTGAGTTTATCAAGAAACAAAACCTACGTCTGATTGGAATACATGAAGTAGAGAAACAGAAAACACTTTGGAACAAACATTCCATGAGGTCATTCAAGAAAACTTTCTTCATCTGGTCAGGGAGACAACTATATAAGCATAAGAGATTCAGAGAACACCTGCAAGATTTCTTATGAGATGATCAACCACTAAACACATAGCAATTTGCCTCCACAAAGTAGGTATAAAAGAAAAAACCCTAAAGGCAGCAAGGGAAAAAGGTCAGACTACCTACCAGGGGAAACCAATCAGAATGGTTGCAGATTTAGCTGCAGAAACACTATAGGCCAGAAGGGATTGGATACAAATCTTTAATGTTCTCAAAGATAAACAATTTCAACAAATAATTTGCTACCCAGTCAAACTAAGCTTCATCAAGGATGGTGAATTAAAATCTTTCCCAGACATCCAATCCCAAAGAGAATATACTTCTTCCAGACCAGCTCTAAAGGAGATACTTAAAAAGTGCTGTGCATAGTAGAAAAAAAAAAGACCCTATACTCTACAAGATCAAAACAAACACAGAAGCAGCAGAATACACAGCACACCCACAAAAGTGAAAACACAAATATAGGAACAAAAAAAGTGAAAAGAAAACAAAACAGCCTTATAAGAGCCTTATGACAGGGACACATTCCCACATTTAAGTAATCATTTTGAATGTGAATGGACTAAATAAGCCTCTGAAAAGAGATAGAATGACAAACTGGATAAAAACAAAACAAAACTCAATAATCTGCTGCCTCCAGGAAACTCATCTCACAACAAAGGATGTTCACAAACTCAAAGTTAGCAGATGGAAAACAAATTTTCAGGCAAACGGATCACAAAATATAGGAGTTGCAATCTTAATATCAAACAAAACAACTTTTAAGCTATCAAAAACTTTAAAAAGACATGGAAGAACACTACATAATGATACAAGTTTCAATCCACTGTCAAGAAATATCCATCCCAAACACACATGCACCCAACACAGGAGAACCAGTTTATATAAAGCAGCTACTAAGGAAACTATAAAAACATATTGACTCTAATACTGTCATAGCTGGGGACTTAAATATCCTACTAACAACCCCAGAAAGATCATCAAAGCAAAAAAATCAACAAGGAGATCACCCTTAACTTGATGCTTGACCAAATGGACTTAATAGATACATACAAAACACTCTACCTAACAACCACAAAATATATATTCTACTCACCACCACATAAAAAGTACTCCAACATCTAACACATACTTAGTCATAAATCAAGTATTAAAAAATTTCTTAAAATTGAAATACTGCCATGAATCTTCTCAGACCACAGTGGAATAAAAATAAATATCACCACCAACAAAATTCCCCTAAAACCCACAAGCATGTACACTAAGCAACATGATGCTGAGCAACTCCTGGGTCAACACAGAAATCAAAGCATAAGTTAAAAGGTTCCTGGAAACAAATAAAAATGATGAAACATCTTACGAAAACTTTCGGGCTGCCATGAAAACAGTAGTAAGAGGGAAATTTATATCTATACAAACACATACCAGGAAAATAGAAAGATCACAAGCTAACAACCTGACAAAACATGGTGTTGTTAAGTGAGTTGGAAAGGCAAGATCACCAAAACCCTAACTTTAGCAGAAGAATCCAGATCATCAAAAAATATGGGACAGAGAAGACATAAATATCATAGAAAAAATAAATACAACAAAAAGTTGATTCTTTGAAAGGATAAACAAGATTGATGAATCCCCTAGCCAGAATTATCAAGAAAAAGACAGAAAAATTCCAAATAAACACAATCAGAAACAAAAGATCAAATCACAGCTGATCCTGAAGAAATAAAAAAAGACTATCAGAGATTAATAGCCACACCTGTATGGAAACAAACTTGATAAACTAAATGAAATAGAGGACTTTCTGACATCACACAACCTCCCCAGGTTGAAACAAGAAATCCAGACCCTAAACAGACCAATAACAACCCAGGAAACCAACTATCATAAGAAAGCTGCCTACAAAAAAAAAGCCCTGGACCAGACTGCATTCCAGCAGAATTCTACAAAACATACAAGGAGGAGCTGATACCAATCCTACTGAAAGTATTCCGGGCAATTGAAAAAGACAGAACTCTCCCCAAATCATTTTATCATGCTAAAATCACTGATACCCAAACTGGGTAAAGATCCAACAAATAAAAGAAAACTACAGCCCAATATCCCTGATGAACATGGATGCAAAAATTCTCAACAAGATTCTAGCAAATAGGATCCAACAACATGTATTCAAAATCATCCATGATGACCAAGTAGGCTTCATCCCCAGGATGCAGGGCTGTTTCAGCATCTGCAAGACCATGAATGTAACTCAATGCAAAAACAGGTATAAAAACAAAAACCACATGATTATATCATTAGATGCTGAAAAAGTTTTTGATAAAATCCAGTATCCCTTCTTGATAAAAACCCTTGAACACCTAGGCGTAGAAGGAACATACCTCAAAATAGTAAAAGCCATCTGCAATTAAACCACAGCCAACATATTGCTAAAAGAACAGAAATTGGAGGCATTTCCCCTTAAAACTAAAACAAGATAAGACTGGTCACTCTTACCCATCCTGTTCAACATAGTGTTGGAAGTTCTACCTAGAGCAATCAGACAAGAGAAGGAAATGAGTACCCAAATACGAAAAGAGGAAATTAAGTTATCCCTCTTTGCTGACAATATAATTCTATACCTTGAAAATCTAAGAGAATCTGTCAAAAAAACTCCTTGCACTAATAAATGACATTAGTAAGGTCTCAGGGTACAAAATAAATTTGTAAAGACAGCTGCAGACTTATACACCAATAACAAAAAGGCAGAGAAACAAAAAAGCACAATCCCATTCACAATACCCACAAAAAAAGGAAAGAAATACCTCAGCATCTTCCTAATCAGAGATATGAAAGAGCTTTACAACAAAACCTACAAAACACTGCTTAAATAAATCAAAGAAGACACAAACAAATGGAAGAATCAACATTGTTAAGATGTTCATCCTACCAAAGGCAATCTACAGATTCAATGCAATACCCACTAAATTACCAAAATCATTTTTCTCAGACCTGAAAATGACAATACAGAAAATCATATGGAAACATAATCGATCACAAATAGCCAAAACAATCCTTGCCAAAAGAAAAAAAAGCAAGAGATATCACACTTCCAGACTTTAAACTTTACTATAAGCCTACAGTAATAAAAACAGCCTGGTATTGGTACAAGAACAGGCATATAGACCAATGGAACAGGATAGAGATTCTGGAAGCAAAAATTCAATTTCTCAACCAACTCATCTTTGACAAAACCTCCACCAAAAACCACTGGGGAGAGAACCTATTCAGTAAGTGGTGCTGGAAAAACTGGTTGACCACATGCAGAAGATTAAAACAAATCCCCTACCTATCACTATACACAAAACCAAATCAACTGTAAATGGATTGAAGACCTAAATGTAAAACCTTAAACTGTAAGAATCTTAGAAAACGCAAGAGGCATCCTTACGGAAATTGGAATAGGCAACCAATTCTTGATCAAAAACTCAAAATGTCCATGCCATAGGAGATAAGATAGACAAGTGTGATCTCATCAGACTGAAAATCTTCTGCAAAGCAAAAGAAACCCTTAAGAGAGTGTGGAGATAGCCCACTGAATGGAAAAAAGTATTTGTCAACTGTATATCTGACAAAGGCGTAACAACATTCAGGAGCTACCATCTACATAATGGACATTTGTATACCTAATCCTGATTGTACCCCACCTTAAATTAAAAAAAGAAAAAAAACAAACAGCCCTATTAAAAAATGGGCCAAAGAGATGAATAAACACTTGTCAAAGGAAGACATACGAGCCACCAGTAGAGACATGAAAAAATGCTTACCTTCAGTAATGATCAAAGAAATGCAAATCAAAACCACATTGAGATACCACCTAACTCCAGTCAGGGTGACCATCATGAATAACTCAAACGCCCCCGCAAAACAAAAAACAAAACAAAACAAACCAGATGCTGGTGAAAATGTGGAGAAAACAGAATGCCTCTACACTGTTGTTGAGAGTGTAAACTAGTACAACCTCTGTGGAAAATAGTATGGCGATTCTTAAAAAAAAATCTACCTTCCACACGACCCAGGAATCTTCTTTCTGGGAATATACCTAAAGGAACTCAAATCATTCTATAAAAAGATAATTGCACATGCATGTTTATAGCAGCATTATTCATAACAGCAAAAACATAGAATTAACCGTGTAGCAAAAACATGGAACCCATCAAAACATGCTGCCCATTGAAAATGGACTGGATAAAAATAATGTGGTAAATATATATGATGGAATATTATGCAGCCATAAAGAAGGACAATATTATGGACTTCACAGCAAATTGGATGTTTAGAGTCTATAATACTCAATGATTTATCACAGAAACAAAGAACTGAGTACCACATGTTCTCACTCATAAGCAACCCCTGAACATTTACTGTCACACTGTAAGAAAGGGATTTGCAGTAGCCAGAGACTGCTGGGAGTGGGGGCACATAACATCAATAAGGGTACCTGATCTCAAACCAGATGATGTGGAGACCAAAGGAATGCCCAAACTTTACCTGAACAATGACAACTTGTATACTTAACCCTGAATTGTACTCCATATCTTTAAAGTAAAATTAAAAAACCTTTAGACAATAAAAAAATCCTGAAAAGATCTTGACGATTGTAAGCTAACATTTTCATATTCTATTAATGTTTACATTCAGTGACGTTAGAATTTATTGGAAGTGATTTGAAGAGCATGTATATGTTTATGCAATACCATAAGTACCCCAAATCTGATGTATATTCACCATCATATTAGTTCACAATAGCTTCTGTGACAAATTACCACAAATTTAGTCACTTAAAACAATATAAATGTATTACTTCACCCTTAGAATGCTAGATGTCTGAAATCAGTTTCACTGGGACAAAAATGAAAGCATTGGTAAGACTGTGTTCCCTCTGACTCTAGAGAAGATTTCATTACTTGACACTTCTAGCTTCCAATAGCAGCTAGCATTTCCTGACTTGTGGCCACATTGCTTCAGTCTCTGCCTCTACTGTTACCTTGCTGTGTATTCTTCTGTATGTGTGAAATCTCCCTTTCTTGCTCCTATAAAGATACATATAACTGTATTCAGGTCCTACCTTAACAATCCAGGATAGTCTAGCTTGGACATATCTGCAAAGCCCCCTCTCATCCTTTTAAAATAAGGTAACATACATAGATTCCAGGAATTAGGGCATGAACATCTTTTTGAGGGATGGGGTCATTATTCAGCCTACCACAATCACAAAAGTAAAGCTAAATAATAAAAATACATATATAGGTTTATCTCCATATGTTGGTCACGGGGGGCATAAAGAATCAACTCACATAATAACGAAATACTATTTTTTTTACTTCATTAGAAATAGAAACTTGAGTTTTATATACCATTTAGGCAACTGGTTAAAAAGGAAAATACTAAAAGTACTTAAATTTGGGGGAAAAAAAGGAAAACAATATTTGAATGCATCCCAAGTAATCAGAAATATCCAAACAATGTAATGATGGACGAAAGCTTAAATTTGGTCCTAACAAGGATTCTGAGAAAAAAAAAAAATTGATAGCTGATTATAGAATAAATTATATATGTGAGGGAAATCTGTTTAAAATCTACTCACAAGGAGTAAGCCTAGAAAGGAGTACTATAATGAACCATATGTTATATTGTCTCAAATGTTAAATATGTTAATCATATATATGAATTTGAAATCACTAAAAATATTTTAGATAAAATTAA
This sequence comes from Carlito syrichta, assembly GCF_000164805.1. Lineage (NCBI taxonomy): Eukaryota > Metazoa > Chordata > Mammalia > Primates > Tarsiidae > Carlito > Carlito syrichta. Next base: position 9,578 of record NW_007001819.1, read on the forward strand.
TTAAAACATGAAAATTTGATATGAACTGTGAAGTCAGCAGAGCAATTATATTATATGTTAAAATTTGACTACTAATTGCCAGAAACAAATTATTGTTGAGATATTCTTCGAAAAATCAAACAAATGCCTTAAATGTTAAAATGCTAGTAAAAATAGTAAGTAGCATAGCATGAGATTACAATAATCAAGATAAATGAAAATATTCTCAAATTAAAAATAGACATTTTGGTTACCAATGAGGTATAAGTATTTGCATTATCAATATGTGTATAAAAAAGACAAAACGGCCTATACTCAGATTTTGGCAAAGAGGTTACTATTCCTAGAAGTATCATGAAGACAAAATGAAAACCAATCATCAAAAACTTTGGGACATTTTCAAAAGCTATTAAAGTCATCAATTCAATAAAAAAATATAAAACCTAGAAGTGATTAAAGCAAACAAATATTTGGCAAATTAGGAAATGTGATTATTTAGGCTACTTTTCTCCTTGAACATTTCTTATTTTAGTAAATGATAATACCTAGGAGTACTGACTTATACATCATTTTTCTGCATCCACCACATGTAATTCATCCTCAAGTCCTGTACGTTGTGCCTTTTAAACAAATCTCTTAAATCATCTGCTTCTTTTACCCTGAAATGCCCCAACATGAATCAGCACCTTCGCTTGCCTCTTGGTGTACTCTAAAATAGACCCTGTGTACTTCTCTGCTTTCTTTCAAGCCATTTCCCACCTTGCAGTGAGAAACATGGCAGAAGAGGAGGCATGTATTTAAACTAATACACTTAAAAACCTTAGATCATATCATATCATTTCATTTCCCTTAATAAACTTTCTGTTGTTTCTCAGTGCTGTTAAGAAGAGAAACACTCTACAACTTTAGAGCCCTACATGGCCAGGACACAGTCTAAGATCCTTGATTCTAACAAGGATGCTGGAATAGGATAGGTTAATAGCTGATTGTAGGATAAATTATATATGTAGGAGAAATCTGTTCAAGAGGGTAGACAGGGAGAGAGTAGGCCTAGAAAGGATTTCTATAATGAGTCATATGTTTTATTGTATCAAATGCAAAATAGGTTAATCATATGTAAGATTCCTTCAAATCCTTAGTGTGAAATATTCTTACTTTTTTCTACTTAGCTGACTTCTCCATCTCTTCAGATCTCAACTGAAGAACTGCAGAAAACCTTATCTTTTTATCTTAATAAAAAGTGAAATAATAGATCACACTTTAAGTTTATTTCCTCTTTTGCAGAAATGTGTCTGATGATGACTTCTAATATTGTTTTGATCACATTCCTCAGGTTCTGATATACATGGCTTGTTAATGGTCATTCATTTCTCATGATTTATGATAAGATTGAATTTCTTCTTCAACTAAGTTTTATGAGGATATTCAAAAATTACTATGGATAACAATATGTTGTTAATTTCTGATTTTATTGCTTTGTGGTCACAGATAGGTATATCTTAATTATGGCTTAAGATAGGTCTATCTTAATGGTTTTTCCCAGGTTACTACACTATAGGTAATATACAACTGAGAAGACAATTTTTCCATTTACTGGTAGACAGAGGAGTAGATAGAGTGATGGTTTATTTGTACAATAGAAATACCTCTGAATATATTTTTAAGTTAGCCACAAAAACAAGGAAATAGCTTTTCACTGTATTAGGTATATTGATTTGTATTATTATTAAAGTTGAATATTTCAAAATGTTGGATAACTGCATATATTTTCACTTTTGTAAACTCTATTCACATCCTTCTTCATTGTTTCCTAGGACTTTGCACTATTTTCTTTCTTTCTTTCTGTTTTTTTTTTTTTTGAGTTGGAGTCTCACTCTGTCACCCAGACTGGAGTGCAGT
>NW_007001819.1:11628-25047 GCF_000164805.1 Carlito syrichta
CTCAGCCTCCCAAAGGCGCGGGATTACAGGCTGAGCCACCGAGTCCGGCTTATTTTATTTCTTAATGCTTGACTTTTTTGGTAGAATAAAGCTCATAGTCCTGTGGGAAATTATCTTCTGAAAATACCAGGATATGTTTGCCTTTTTAATTTAGGTTATATTTTATTCTTTTTGTAGAAAACCTTTTAACTTTCATATTGGTCTATTTGTCTTTTGTGAGTTGTTTTTTCTAAATTTTAAAATGCTGATTCTTTTCCAAAGATATAGTAAATTTAAATTCTGTTTTTTTCTATGAGTTACTGTTTAAAAATTTACCTGTGATTATTGAGAGATTTATTGTGTTATAAGTGAGGAGGTGAGAAAGTAGAGTAAGTACTTTATTTAAGTAGCTAATTATTTTTTTAAAAATCTTTTTTGGAGTTTACTATATCTTGCGTTATCATATTAAGTTTATCTTTACGGAAGAGTCTACCTATGTGATTTCATAATTGTGTTTCTTACTTCTTCATTACAGTTTCATTTTTTTAAAAAGATTTCAGCACTCACCAGAAAATGCCTAACTCTTACCAATTTTCCTGGAAACCCTCTACAGTTAATAGTTTATAAAATGTACTAAAAGTTCTAATTATGCTACAACTGGTAAGCTTTAAACATTCTTTCAATAATACATGATTACTATATGACCAATGTATGAGTTTTCTCTCAGAAAGTATAGCAATATAACAATCAAAGTTGAGCATCCTAGTATTTCAAGATACTGAAAGGCAGGTCCTGCTGAATTAGACTTGCTTTCTGATTATGAATCTCAAACCTTCTACTTATTACTTTGTGACTTTGGTAAATCGCTATAACCTCCCTTTACCTCTGTTTTTTTCATCTGTAAATTGAGTATAACAACAGTGGCTATCTCACAGGATTATGCTAAGAATTAAATGAGTTAATATGAAAAATTGTGCTTTTTTTGAGAAAAAATTGTCAAATTTTGAAATCAACCCAAAAACCATAACTACCAGTGATCAGATAAAATTAGATTGGTAAAGTGCCAACAAGGCAAAAGTACATGATTCAAGACCACAATTTATACAGAATGAACAACTATCACCTAATCCCAAACATTGTTTATAAATACAGCTGACTCTTGTGCACTATAGAGTAGGTTCAAAACCTTTGATAGATGTTTACATGTCTGTTAATGACTTAGATTCTATTCCTGCCCCTGCCCCCACTTCCAGGATTAAATCCACTTTATCTTCCTTTAATTTTCTACTTTTGCAAATTTCACTACTCTGGTTCAACTTACTATCACCCTTTTCCAGGAAATCACATACTCTTATTGTTATTCCCACCCACCCCCATCCACTGTAATCCTTTTCCCACACAGGTGCCACAGTTATCTTTTGAAAATACAAATCTGGGTTTTCTGGAAAGATGGCAACAGGACAGGTCAAACTGTGAGAGTCTCCTCAAAAGTGAGTGATCATAAAGACTCCCTGCGTGAGTTGTTGTGTGCCAGTGGGTAACTGAAAGTCCATCTGAGGGGAGAGTTGGGTTTCTTATACCTGGGGCTCTCCTCCAGAGGTGAAAGCAACCCTTGACAACCCTGAGATTAAAGTAGATGGTGAGCAGAATTATCTGCTGCTCTTGGGACTCTCCTGAGAAAAGTCTGCTGAATATACCTGATTCTTATCACCTGGTGCCCAGTCCACACCATCACCTGTGACAGCAAAGCAGCTGTAATCCCAGATCTGTGGAGGGAGAAGATCAGGAAGAACTGGAGAGGAGCCCCACTCCCAGTGAGGAAACATCCACTGCAGCCATTTTCTCTGTCCCAGAACCAGGCAGAGATCTGTATTGCCCCACTCAGCTCCACCCAGCCTTCAACTTGGGACCTAAGGTAATCTCATCAAACTTGGAGAGACAGAAGCCCCTCTCACATGCTGGGTCAGACACAGATACTTCAGATTTGAGTGGGAGACTTGACAAGCAGCAAGTCCGGTGGTGAGTCCAGATCTGACCCACCCTCCTTCCACAGTAGGCCTGGGGTATCAAACCTATACTGGGAGCAACCCTATCAGCCTATGCTGACAACAGAGAGGAGGGGCTGGATATTAGAGCTGAAAGGAATTTGGATTTACAGGAACGACCTCAGAACAAGATTTTTGTTGTTGTTTGTTGGTTTGGTGTTTTTTTTTTTTTTTGCTCATTTTTTGTGGATCTTTGTTTTAGTTTTTCTTTTTTCTCCATCTTTCTGTTTTTGATTATAATTTCATAACTTGCTTTGTTTCTATTATTTTATTGCTTTTTTTAGACTTTCTGTTTGTGTACTGGTATTTTGGAGGGGTTTTTTTGGTCAGTTTCTGTATTTGTATGAATGTATGTTTTAGTTTTTTATCTTTTCTGTCTTTGTCTCTTTTCATTTGTTAGTTGGTATACCAGTCTGTTTTCCCTCTTATTCTTCTCCCCACCTTCCTCTTGTCCCCCTCCTTCCTTTTTCCATTCATATCCTTTTTCTTTCCTTGTTTTGCTTTCAGGGGGCATGTCTATATCCCCACTGCATGGACAGACTGTAAAGCAGTGGAAAGTGGGTTACAGGGGCCCCCAAGACTGTCAGTGGATACTGGGATATGCAGATAGTTTATGTATCATAGCTTCCCCCCCCAATTAAATCTCAAAACTGCCAAAAGTACAGTACCCCACCACAGTCCAGCTTCATAATTGAACAAAGCCAGAGGATCCACATAAGGAAGAATAGGAGATTGAGCAAACAGAAGTGAAAGCTACCCTCCATCCCTGAACAACAAAATTAAAGAAAAGAAGGGAATAAAAGGAGGGAGGAAAATCTACACAGGTGAAGAGAAACCAAAAGAAGAATATGGGTTTCACACAGACCCCTGGGAGGTCAGCCACTGAGAATATAGACTTTGGAATGCAAACAATGAAGAGCCCCCAGAATGACTGGTCTCAAACTACAAACCCAGATATCAAGATCTTAATACAGAATAAATAGAATTGAGAAGAGACAAGAGGAAAGAATGAAGGAGTTGATAACTGAGATAACAGCAATAAAGAATGCCATGAATGAAATGAATAACAAACTGATAAGTATAGAAAGCAAAATTAACCAGGCAAAAGAAAGAGGCCCAAAATATGGAACTAACCCAAACTGTCAAAAACATAGAAAAGAAGCTTAAAAAGACAGAGCGAAAACTTGAAGAGATGAGAGATTATTTCAAGAGGCTGAACCTAAGATTAATTAGACTTTCTGAGGCAGAAAGAGAGACAGAGAATACCCTGGAACAAACATTCCATGAAATTATCCAAGAAAACTTCCCTCATCTCATCAATGATGTGACCATTCAAACACAAGAGATTCAGAGAACCCCTTCAAGATGACAAACGAGTAGATCAACTATTACATACATAGTAATTTGCCTACACAAAGTAAATATAAAAGACAAAATCCTAAAGGCAGCAAGATAAAAAGGTTAGACTACCTACACGGAAAGAACAATTAGAACAGCAGCAGTCTTATCCACAGAAACACTTCCATCAAGGAGAGTTTGGAGCCGAATCGTCAAAGTTCTCAAATATAAATAACTTCAACCAAGAATTACTTACCCAGCTAAGCTAAGTTTCAATTGTGATGGAGAATTAAAATCTTTCCCAGACATTCAATCCCTAAGAGCTTACACTGCCTCCAGACCAGCTCTATAAAAAACATTTAAAAAGATATTAAACACAGAAGAAAAGAAAAAAAGAATGACAACACCCTTCACACAAATGCAAGAAAAAGATTGAAAATACATGAATCAACCCCCAAATGAAAAGAAAGACAACAAACAAACAGCAACAGCAACAAACTCTACAGGAAACTCATAATAGGATAAACTCTCACATTTCAATAATTAGCCTAAATGTGAATGTACTAAATGCACCACTGAAAAGACATAGAATGATAAAATGGATAAAATATCATGAGGCAGCAATATAATGTCTCCAAGAAATTCATCTCACCAGAAAGGACACCCACAAACTCAAAGTAAGAGAATGGGAAACAATATTTCAGGCAGATGGAACACAAGAGAAAGCAGGAGTCACAATCTTAATATCAGACAAAATATCCTTTAAACTATCAAAAATTTAAAAATATATGGAAGGTCACTCCATAATGGAAGGTTCATTCCATCAACAAGAAGTAACTATCCTAAACATATATGTAACCTCCATAGGAGCACTAACTTTCATAAAGCAGATTCTAAGTAAAATTTAAAAGATATTGACTCTAACACTATCATAGCTGGGGACTTAAATACCCCATTCATGACCATAGACAGATCATTAAGACAAAAAGTCAACAAGGAGATCCAGAACCTCAAAGAGATGCTTGACCAAATGAACTTAATATGTACAGAACACTCCACCCAACAACCAAGGAATATACGTTCTACTCATCACCACATGGAATGTATGCTAAGATTAACCACATCCTCAGCCATAAATCAAGCATAAACAAATTTCATCAGATTGAAATTTTGCCATGCATTTTCTCAGACCACAGTGAAATAAAAATAAATATCAACACTAACAAAGTTTCCCCAAAACCCACAAAGACATGGACACTAAACAGTAGGGTGCTAAGCAACTCCTGGGTCAACATGAAAATAAAAACAGAGATTAAAGGATACCTGGAAACAAATGAAAATGCAGAAACATCTTACCAAAACCTCTGAGATGCCATGAAAACAGTCCTAAGAGGGGAATTCATATCTCTATGAACACACATGAAGAAAATGGTACTATCGCAAGTTCACAGCCTAACAAAACCCCTAAGGAAGTTGGAAAAGCAAGACCACCAAAACCTTAACTTCAGGAGAAGTATCCAGATCACCAAACTAAAAGCCCAAATTTGGGACATAGAAGACAAAAAGATAATGGAAAAAAATAAAAAAACAAAAGACTTGTTCTTTGAAAGGAAAAACAAGATTTATGGCCCCCTAGCTATACTTACAGAGAGAGAGAGAGAGAGAGAGAGAGAGAGAGAAAACCCAAATAACACACTCAAAAATGTAAAAGATAAAGTCACAACTGACCCTGAAGACATACAAAACATTATCAGAGACTATTATGCATACGTATATGGAAACAAACTTGAAAACCTAAAGGATATGAAAGACTTTCTGATATCACATAACCTCCCCAAGTTGAAACAAGAAGAAATCGAGACACTAAATAGACCAATAACAATTAAGGAAATCAACTGCATCATAACAAAATCACCTAAAAAAAAAACCAAAAAAAAAAAAAACCTCAGGACCAGATGGCTTTCTAGCAGAATTTTACAAAGCATACATGAAAGAACATACCAATCCTACTGAAAGTATTCCAGGCATTCGAAAAAGATGGAATTCTCCTCAAATCATTTTATGAAATTAACATCATATTGATACCCAAACCAGGTAAAGATCCAACAAAGAAAGATAACTATAAACCAGTATCCTTGATGAACATAGATGCTAAAATTATAAACAAGATCCTAGCAAATTTGGATCAACAACACATCTCAAAAATCATCCACCACGACCAACTAGGCTTCATACCTGGGATGCAGGGCTGGTTCAACATTTGTAAGATCATAAACATAATTAAATACATCAAAAGATTTAAAAACAAAACCACATGATTATGCAGACCTAGGAAAAGCTTTTGATAAAATCCAACACCCTTTCTTGATAAAAACCATTGAATATCTAGGCATAGATGGAACATACCTCAAAATAGTAAGAGCCATCTACAAGAAACTCACAACCGGCATACTGCCAAACAGACAGAAATTGGAAACATTTCCCCTGAAAACTGGAATAAGACAAGGATGCCCACTCACTCCTCCTTTTCAACATAGTTTTGGAAGTCCTAGCTAGAGCAATCAGACAAGAGAAGGAGATCAGAGGTATCCAAACAGGAAAAGAGGAAGTCAACTTATCCCACTTTGCAGACGACATGATTCTATACCTCGAAAACCCAAGAGAATCTGTCACAAACTTCCTTGCACTGATAAAGGACTTTGGCAAAGTCTCATGGTATAAAATCAATGTGTATAATACAGTCGCATTTCTATACACCAACAATAAACAAACGGAAACCCAAATAAAAAGCACAATACCATTCATCACAATAGTCACAAAAAAAAAAAAAAAATCAAATACCTTGGCATCTTCCTAGCCACAGAAGTGAAAGACCTTTACAATGAAAACTACAAAACACAGTTCAAAGAAATCAAAGATTACAAAAACAAATGGAAAATATTCCATGTTCATGAATTGGAAGAATCAACATTGTTAAGGCAATCTACAGATTTAACGCAATACCCATTAAATTATCAGCAGCATTCTTCTCAGACCCAGAAACGACAATGTAGGAAGTCATATGGAATCATAAACAATCTCAAATCACCACAACAATCCTCAGCAAAAAAAGCAGAGGGGGAGGTATCACACTCCCAGTTTTCAAACACTATTATAAAGCTACAATCATCAAAACAGCCTGGTATTGGTACAAGAACGACATATAGACCAATGAAACAGGATAGAGATTCCAGAAACAAAACCTCAATTTCCCAACTAGCTCATTTTCGACAAAGCCTCCACTACTAACAACTGGAGAGAGGAGAACCTATTCAGTAAATGGTGCTGGGAAAACTGACTGACCACATGCAGACAATCAAAACACGATCCCTACCTATCACCATACACAAAAATCAACTCTAAATGAATCAAAGACCTAAAAGTAAACTCAACCTATAAGAACCTTAGAAAATGCAGGAGACACCCTTATTGAAATTGGAACTGGTAACCAATTCCTGATCAAAACCCCAAGTGCCCATGCCATAAGATATAAGATAGACAAGTGGGACTTCATCAAACTGAAAAGTTTCTGCAATGCTAGAGAAACCATCAAGAGACTGGGGAGACAGCACACAGACTGGAAAACATATTTGCCAACTCTATGTCTGACAAAGGCCTAACATCTAGGATCTACAAGGAACTCAAACATGCCAAAAAGAAAAAAACAAATAGCCCCATTACAAAGTGGTTCAAAGATACAAATAGTCACTTCTCCAAAGAAGACTTATGAGCAGACAACAAATACATGAAAAAACGCTCAGCCTCACAAGTCATCAAAGAAATGCAAATTAAAACTACACTGAGATACCACCTAACTCCAGTCAGGATGGTTATCATCAATAACTCAAAAAACAACAGATGCTGGAGAGGATGTGGTTAAAAGGGAACACTTCTACACTGTTGGTGGTAGTGTAAACTAGTACAGCCTCTGTAGAAAACAGTGTGCTGATTCCTAAAAGATCTAAAAAATTGACCTTCCATGTACCCTGCAATCCCTCTACTGGGAATATACCCAGAAGAACTCAAATCACTCTATAAAAAAGATACCTACACATGTATGTTTATTGCAGCATTGTTCACAGTAGCAAGAACATAGAACCAACTGTGCTGCCCATCAAAAGAGGACTGGATTTTTAAAATGTGGCACATATACATGATGGACTATTATGCAGCCATAAAGAAGAACAAAATCATGAACTTCACAGTAACCTGGATGGACTTAGAGTCTATAATACTGAGTGATCTTTCACAGAAACAAAGAACTGAGTATCACATGTTCTCACTCATAAATGGGCCTTGAACAATTATCATAATAATATAAGAAAAGGATTGGCAGCAGCAGGAAACTGCTGGGCGACTGGGGGGGGGGGTGTAAGTGGGATTGGCAGTAGTGGGAATCTTCCTAGGGAGGGAGGACACACCTCATCAACAGAGGTACATACGTAATTAACATTTGTATACCTAGCCCTGAATTGTACCCCACATCTTTAAAATTAAGAAAAAGAAAATCCAACTCTAAGCACCCAAAGCTTTGAGGAAGGCATCAGGGGAGGGATCTACAATTTTCCCTGGACTTTCCTATTATAGCACCTGAAAGTCCCCAGTCTGGACAACCCCAAAGTCTGAGGAATCTGGGACAATTGGCAATGCTAGCATCTGGGTTATTTTCCTTTAATCTACACACTCCCCTTTAAGACAGCTACTGTCATACACAGTGTGAAGATAGGATCACCGAAGCCCCATGGAAACTGAAATATCAGAACCAGGGTTCAAACATAGTTTCTGTGTTCCTTTCTGCACCATACTGCATTTTAAAGTATGGACACCTGGGGCCTTCCTTTGGGGAGTCACTGTCAAGCTTGTCTATGCCATAGTAGAGTTTTACATGTATCCCTTACTCACTTGAGATCTACTCCCAGATGATGGGAGGAAAAAAATCTCTCCTCCCCAGCTGCTCCTCTGATTCAAGGACAGCTCTTACATGGTGAGGTACTGTCTTAGCTTAACCTCCTACCCAGCCCTGAACCAGCTTTCTGGGGTCTGGGTTCCAAAACAACAGGTGTTGCCATCTACTTTAAAGTCTTAAGTAGTTTTCTGGAGAGGACTTTTTTTTTTAAGCTTCAGTGCTCACCCTTAAGGAGCATGCGCACTCTTAACTCTCCAGTTAGTTAAAACAAAACAAGACAACTGTGAAGTGTTCCATATATATCAAGAAAACAGCACAGATTCCACCCATCTGGCAAAGCCTGATTGGCTGGAGCCCAAATTGCCCTGCCTGGGATTGGTCACAACTTTATTGAGACATAATTTACAAGCAATAAAAGTCACCCATTTTAAGTGTACCCTTAGAGTTTTAATTCTACTGCTAGATAAATTTTAGTAAATGTAACCACCTCCACAATCAAATTTTAGGACACTTCCATCCTCTCAAACAGTTCCTTAATGTAATCTTTGTACTCAATTCCTGTTCCATTCCAGGTCATACAGATCTGCTCTCTTTTAATCTAGCTTCAAATCTAAGCTCTTTAAAAACCCAAGTTTCTAGAATCTTCCTGATTGGCTGAGTCTACACACACACCACCACCACCACCACCACCACCACCACCACCCCTCCTTTTACCCACTCACCCCATTTTTGTCTCATCCTTCTTCTTTTCTTCTCTCTTTCTCTCTCTTTCTTTTTCCCTCTCCAAGCTGAGAACGGCTCTGACTGGTTCTGGTCCTAACCTATTGAAGGGAGTAAGGCCTAAGGACTTTGGCAATTCTTTAGCATATTATTATGATTCTTAGTTTATTGAAGGTGGTAGTTACCTTAGGATGCAGGCAAATATATATTTACATTTTTAGTGGGAAATTTTTGCAGCATAAGAAATTGATGTTATCAGTACCAAGTCCAGCCTATCATGGGGACAGTAGTACCAGAAATCAGAAGTAGATGGGCTTCAGGATATATGTGCACTCTGGGACTGGGCTTAAAATTCTATCAAGGCTTTCAGAGCCTCCAATTCTTCTGCCATTGTAATTACTACCTGCTTGGGATATAGAGTGCAGGAAGCAGGCTGGGTACTGAAAATAAATCAAAAGATATTGTCCAGGAAGTCATATCATCCCTTTGGAACTAGAAAGTTGTTTCCTAAGGATATGGAACCCACAAATAACATCCTTCTCTTCTATATAGCCTATGCACATCTGCATTAAGTCAGGTCCAGTACAAAAATTCATTTCTAATGTCTACTCAATTAATTATTTTAGTGGTACTTTGTTGTGTTAGCTATTTATAACTTTATGGATTTATGTGGAAAGTTATTCTAATGGATGAATAGACTTGCCCTATTTCACAGTGCCATCAGGTGTTGGGGCCAGGATTTATACAAGGCATTTCTGAGCTCCATACACAACCTCTTTCTCCTGTCCAATAGGACCTGAAATCTCTACTCCATAACAGGAACTGGGATTTTCTATAATTTCTGCATATGTGTGTACCTTTGCTTATTCCCCTTTAGGTTTTCATGTGATATTTATTACTTTTTAAAAATATGGTCGATTTTAGCTATGTCAAGAGAAACCAAAGGAAGAACATGGTTTATGAACCAGTACACCGAGGGCATTCTGTATCAAAGAAAAATAAAACCATGTAACTTTATTTTCGGTATGAGGCAAAGGCTAAAAGTGTTATTGAGCAGATGTAGGAAAATTCCTTTGCCCCAGAGTTATAAAAGATTTTTCATTTGTTTTATACTAGAAGTACCAGAGAGTTAGAGCTCCTAAGCCACCATTTTGACTTAGATGCTTTGTGAGTTTAAAAAAAAAGACTGTATGAAGAAAAGCTCATGATAAAGGGAATTGAATGTTTTGTGGAGGCAAAGAAAATGTAACAAAATGAAGCACAATATATTAAAGGATAAATAGGATTTTTAAGAGTTTAGAGTTTTTCAGCTAGGGGAAACAGCAAATATTAAAGTATAGACTAGGAATGGGTGCCAAGTATTGTAGATTGTCGAGAAGTCCTGTGTGGTTGCTGCTCACAGCACAAGGAGTCCCAATCCAAGGAGCTTGGAGTGTATCCTCTAAGTTGCAGGAAGTCAGTAATAACTTTGATATAAGACTTTTGAGTCAATAATGGTTAATGTTCACTCTGCACCACACATTGTTTTAAGCAATTTACATAAATTAATTCACTTAAACCCTGCAACAATTATGTGGAATAAATGCTATTATTACTTCTCTTTATAGTTAAAGAAACTAATGAACCAAGTAATTAATCAAAACTTGTCTAAAGTTTCACAATGTGAAGTGGCAGAAACAGGATATGAATCTTCAGATTTTGGCTTCAGTGCTTATGTAACTTTAATGATTTTATCCTTTTTCCTTTTCAGGGTCCAGGTTCCTTTTAATTTACCTGATTTGGGGAACAGGACTGCAGAAGGATTTGGGAACAGGAAGAAGGAGAGATAAAGAGCAATATTGTAGTAGCCTCTGTAGAATTGCAGTGAGGGAGAATGTGCTTTTTAAAGTACAAATTCCAAAGCAAGTTGTTCAGGAGGCACAGGAGGGGTGCAATTTGCCCATTGCTAATTTCTTCCAGATAGTTCATTTTCCTTTTTCATCCTCTCTATAAGCCCTCCTGGTGTTCTTGGGAAAAAATCATTCATGCAAAGGTAAATCTTATTTTGTCTGTGAGTGTTTGGGCATTTCCTCTCTTGTCATCTCAGATTTCTGTAATGTCCAGTGTTACCTTGATCCATTAAGACAGATCAGATTAGAAAATGTTAACGCTAAGAAAATTACTTCCAATTTTCTGTTTTTACCAATTTATGGAAAAAAAAGGCCAAACGGAGAAGGCAGAATTAACACCAGGCTCTGTAAGGACTGTGAGAAGTAATGGGAGCTGCTACCCAGCGAGCACACCTGCTTTGCGAACTTTGATGCACTTCTGTCTATGTCAGCAATTTCTAAGTTATTGCAATTTCTTGTGTTCGACTTCTTCCACAGCTTTCCTAGGTTCCTGAAGTTGCATAGAACTTTTAACATATAGCTCCAAAATCATAATCATATTTTTCATCTCTAACCATATATTTGAATGCCTATGTCTTGTTATGGGTGAGTTTTCATGTTCTTTGAAGGCAGGGCCTCAGTTGAAACCCAAGGTTGATCATTACCCCTTGCACCAGCAAATTTGTTTTTCTGATTCATAAGCTAAGAATGGTTTTTACATTTTTGAATAGTTGGAAAAAATTTTCAAAAAAGCATGGTATTTTATGGCATGTTACAATTATGTAAAATTCAAACTTCATTGTCAATAGGTGAAGTTTTCTTAGAACACAGCCACATTTATTTAATCTCATTCTGTCCATAGCTGCTTTTAGACCACATAGCTCACTTGCTTAAAACATGTATTATCTGGCTGGGTGGGGTGGCTCTAGCCTATGGTTCCAGCACTATGGGAAGCCAAGGTGAGGGGATTGCCTGAGCCCATGGGTTTGAGAACAGCCTGGGAAACTTGGTGAGACCTCACCTCTACAATAAATTTTTAAAAAAATTATCCAGGCGTGGTAGCATGCACCTGTAGTTCTGGCTGCTTGGAAGGTTGAGGCGGAACAGTTGCCTGAGCCCAGCAGGTTGATGCTGGGGTGTCACTGCACTCCCGCCTAGATGACAGATTGATTCCTACTCAAAAAGTTTTTTAAAAAAGGCCAATTATGTTTTGCCTTTTAAGGTACCCAGGAACATATTTTTCTCAAAGTTTTGGTGCTCATTGTATTTTTGTTGAACCTTTCTTTGTTGCTGCCGTGGATGACTCTTCCTCATGCTCATCCTCTACCCGAACTTTCCCTTATTCCCTACAGAATAACTCCTGGTTCAGTCTCTCCATAATTCTAAGTGCATTTCAGATCCAGATGGATAGCTCCTTTGATAATCTGTCCTCTCAATCTCTTTCTGGTCTCTCTTACAAAGAGCTAGTGCTCTATCTCATCCCAGTCATGCCCTTGACACCATCCAACTCAATGAAGACTGGCATTCTATAGAAGAAAAAAGGGGTACTCTCCTTCTTACTTTCTTTCTGGTCCTGTTTTCTAGTCCTGCTTTACCTATTTCCAACAGCATAAATTCAGCAATGCTTGTTCATTCAGACAGTGAAATTCCTCCCATACCATTGTTTGATTGCAAAAAGTCAAACTCATAGAAGCAGCGTGGAGAATGCTGCTGTGGGAGAACCAGGGGCTGTGGGTGCGGGTTGGTGATTGGGAAAATGTTGGTCAAAGGATACAAAATGTTAGTTAAACAGGAGAAATAAGTTCAGAGCTATTGTACAGCATGATGATTATAGTTATTTACACTGTGTTGTATACTTGAAATTTTCTAAGAAAATAGATTTGAAATGTTCTCACCACATACATAAAAGACAATAGGTATGTGAGGTAATAGATATATTAATTAAGTTGACTTAGTCATTCAATAATGTGTACATATATCAAAACATCATATTATACACCATAAATAGTTACAATGTTGTTTGTCAATTTTAAAATTGCAATTTTCCCAATACACACAGATCCAGCTGCCATCTCGTGTCTTCTTAAGAGTACTAGCACCACCTGGCAACTGTCACATTTTTGGAAGTCTAGAACTCAGTACTTCAGGTCCCTTCTCTGAGTTTTGATACAGATACCTGCTCAGTAGTGGCCCCTCCTGGAATGCCTAATTTTCAGTTCCAGAAGTCTCTTCCAAGCTTCTAAATTTATACATTCCAATTGCTTTCCTTTGCTCCCAGCCCTAGAGTGATAGCAGCTTCCTCTGGCCCATGTGATACCTTATTTTGTTTTTCCTTTTCAGTTCTTATCTAGTAATGATACTTTTTATCGATTTTTTCTGTTTAGAGATTTGGTGGGTTTTCTGTTTCCTCGCTGGATCCTGAATAAATAAGCATTGAATAAGAGGATCAGTTTTTGCTCCTCAAAGTCTTTTTTTTTTTTTTTTTTTTGAATTGGAGTCTCACTCTGTCTCCCAGACTGGACTG
>NW_007001819.1:25197-75682 GCF_000164805.1 Carlito syrichta
TGGAACTACAGGTGCATGCTACCACACCCGGCTAATTTTTTGATTTATTGTAGAGATGAGCTCTCACCAGGTTGCCCAGGGGGGTCTGGAACCCGCGGGCTCAGGCAATTCACTCACCTCAGCCTCCCTAGGCTCGGGATTACAGGCTGAGCTACCGAACCCGGCTCAAAATCTTTACAAGCTTGCTTTTCAGGGTACCACATCATAGTCTTTTTTTTTTTTCTAGTTGAATTTTTTTTCCCCCACAACCAATAAATGTCAGTATGTCTCAGGACTCCCATCTCAGTTTATTTCCATCTACACTCACTCTCTTGATGATTTCATATGATGTACGTGACCTTGATTACCAACTAGATGTTGATAAATTCAAAATTACTATCTCTAGTAAGGATCTGACATCTGAATTCCAGACTTGCATATCTATCTGCCTAGTTAGAGATGTAGATGTCTACTAGAAATGCAAAACAACATGTCCAACCAATCTCCTGAGATTTTTCAAATCTATCCCTACTGTATTCTCATATCAGTAAGACTAATGGGATACTGAGGTGACTAGGAACAGGAAATGATTATGGTGTATACAGGGGAAGGATAAACTTGCAGGTAGAAAATTAATGAGAATAGGGTTGGTGACAGGTATGGTATTCTTCTTTTGATGACCTACAGTGATAAGGTCAAGTAAGTAGGAGAATGCATACCACAGTAGGACTTTGGGGGGGCAGGTTACATGAGTTTGCTTACTCTCAAGCAATATCATTTATCCTGTCCTTTCCTCACTCGCTTCATTCAATGCCTCTTTTTTACAATTAAAGTAGTCACTGCTAGAAGGCTGCTACTAGATTGAAAGTTATAGGGTCAGAGGCTAAAAAGTTTACCCCACCTTGAGCCAGAGTTGCAAAGGATTATTACGTAATGTTTAGTTTTAAAGACTAAAATGATTTCCATTTTTTTCTCAGTCCTAGACAAGTTAGCACATTTTTATAGTTATTGCTACTGTGTTACTTCAGTATTCATCTTTCCTTGTCCAATCTTCTAACAATTATTTAATACATTCCTTATATAAAATGATTTCCATGAAAATTATTAATGCATTTTTTTCTTGTTTGCCTGGCCCCTGATTGTTTTGCCTGGAGATAGGACCCAAGTCTTTTGATTCTCCATTCTATACTCTCACTAATTATTGAAAAACATTCTCCATGTATGTATTTTCTTCACCTGCTGGCATGTAATTTCCCTTAAGGCAGACATGAAATTTAAAATTATCTTTTATGTTCATGGTTTTCCTCAAACATTATTTGATTTATTTAACAAAAAGTAACAGTAGTATGGCTCAAACCATGTGCTACTTTAATTAACTACCTGACCAATACCAGGCTATGATGGTATGCTTTCACGTGTCTGTGTGTGTGTGCATGTAAGGGTTGTATTCATGTGGTGTGTATGTGCGTGTGTATGTGTGTTTGTGGTATGCAGGGTGTGTCAGCAGTGTGAGACTCTACCTGCACTGAGGTGTGCATCAAAGATCAGGGAATAGAAGTTACTTTAATTTTGTGTCCCAAGATTTATATTTTTATAATTCACTTTGACTACTCCAGATTCATGGTAAAATATTGGCCAAAATGGGTGGTAGGAGTTGAGAATACTATTTCTAAATTTATAATTGAAGTGAAGCATATTGCTTGCTGAGACTAATGGAATATTGAGGTGACTCAGAACAAGATATGATTGTGGTGTGTACAGGGAGAGGGTAAGCTTGCAAGTAGAAAATGAAGACAGCAGGGTTGGTGACAGGTGCAGCCAATGTAGGGTGAATAATGAAACAATAGACCATATAATTGGATGATGCATTTGCTTTTGTGGATTATTGCTGCAGGCCTAGCAATGCACCAAGCTGAACCTGTCTGCTGTGTAGGAAGACTAGGCAGCTGGAAATAGGATGAAATTTTAGGGACACCGAAATGACCTTTCCTTCTTTTGAAGTAGCTACATCACCAGCTTACTGCAGTTGTTTGAAATGTTTTTTCCTTATAATCTATTTTATATTTAAAAATATTAAAAATGGAGGAGATACTTCTGGCTCAAAGTAACTCTAAGGAGTAATTGAGTTTATTTGTTGACTCTGTCTCTCTTAATTTTTTAGGAGCAAGAGAGATACAATGCAACTAGAGTAAACTTAAGGAACAAAATAAAAGGAAAATCATATGAAATGTTTCAGGGTTTTCATAGGACCCCAAAAGGGGATTGCAGATAGGTTTCAGGATTCAGGTGGAATCATGGATTTGGATCTGTCCAAACACATTCTTTTACTTTTCCTTCCTTTTACATACAAACATATGTCAAAGCAGAATTTTATATTTAGAAAAAAAATACATTCTGGGGTTAGATAAAATAAAGGCATTCTCAGAAAAAAAGAATGTTAAGAATATTCATCCCTAGCATATCTACACTAGAAGTAATGTTAAAGAAAGTGTTTTAACCTATGGAGATATGATACCAGATAAACACTCAGAGCTTCAGTATGAAACATACACCATCAGGAAGGGTAAGTATCCAGGGGAAAAAAAAACTATTTATTTTGAAATGATGGATTTGAATCATCCTTTTGCTTCTGTTGGTCTTTCTCTCCTTGTGTATTCTTTGTTGTTTCTATTCTGAATAACTTCCTTCAAGTTTCAAATCAATTTTAGATAATCATGGCCATAAATACCACCTAAGTTTTATACACTGCAGATTCAGGCACCCAATTAATGAAACCTACTCGGTTTTAGTTTTAAAGTTATGAAAAAAATAAAAATATACACACATCCCTTAGCATCAAGGACAGCTAGGATTGGGTCATGTTGCAATAATCAAGAAGTTTCCACAGTAACCATGTGGCTGGTGATGTGGGGGTCATTCCAAGAAAATCAAAGTGCCTGGGAAGATAAAATATAAGCTATCCACTACAGTGACTACTGTGTACCAGAACACTTTTTTACATTGCACTGCAAATGGCAATTCGCATCATATGCCAGTGGGTTAACGTGTCTTGATAACTGGTAGTTGATCATTAATTTAGCAATCATTTGTGGAGTATCTTAATTATACTCAACACTGTTGGCCATTAAGGACATAAATATTTATATCATGGAAATTCTACCTTCCAGAAGCCTGTAATTTGGTGTGAAAAGTTATAAACCTAACATTCTCAAACAAGACACTTTTTTTCTTTTCTTTTTTGTTAAAGTCAGGGGCTCACCCAGGATACAGTGCAGTGGTGCAATCAGGGCTCACTGTAGTCTCAAACTCCTGGGCTCAAGTAATCCTCCTGTCTAAGCCTCCTGAGCCCTTGGGGTTACAAGTGTGAGTCACTATGCCTAACAAGTCTCAACTATTAAAGTCTCAATTTTCTCATCTGTCACATTGTTGTGATGATAATACCATTTCCTGCCTATCTCACAGAGTTTTTCTATTTGATTTATCTTAATTCTCCTGATTTTAGAGTATATTTTATCTGACATTAATTTACTAATTCAGACTTCTTGTATTTACTGTTTGAAAGGTATATATTTTCAATTTACTGAGAACATGGGTACTTATATATAAAGTACATCAATGTGGACATCATGTAATTGGGTCTTGACTTTTCATTTGTTCTGATAATCTCTTTCTGAAATGTCTAGTTTATTTATAGTTAACATTATCTTTGATATGGTTGGATTTAGGTCCACTGTTTTATTATTTATTTAAATTTTTATTTCCTCTAATTTTTGTCTCTCTCTTCCTTTTTCCTTCTGTTTTGGGGGTAATTTTACCATTTTTTAAAAGAACTTTGTTTTAATTTCTCTATTGACATTTTAGTTACACCTTTTTTTGCATTATTTTTAAGTGGTTGCCTTATGGACTGCAATAAACATTAAACATCTTCACTGTCTTCTTAGCATTAACACTATACTGCTCCCCATAAGGGAGAGAATCCTTGCAAGTGTATATATCTGTTTGTCTTTCCTTCCATTATTTTGTAATACATCTTATTTTTTTAGAGCAATTTTAGGTTTACAGCAAAATGGAGCAGATGGTACAGAGATTTTCTATACTTTCTCCCCCTGTTCACCATGTGCACAGCCTCTCCTGCTGCCAGCAACCCCTGCCAGAGTGGAACATTTGTTAACAATCGATGCACCTAAACTGACATACCATTATCACCTGAGGTTCATATTTTATATTAGGAGTCACTCATGGTGATGTACATTCTGTGGATTTGGACATGTGTATAATTAATACACCCATTATTATCATGTACAGTAGTGTCACTGCCCTCACATTCCTCTGTGCTTCGCCTATCTTCCTCCATTCTTTGCACTAGACTTGTCATATGTCTTACTTCCATAATATTGTATACCACCAAGACAATATTATTATAGCTTTTGGTTTAAACAAGCATATGCATTATAAAGAAATTGAGAGGAAAAACAATTATTTTTTTTCTCCTGAATATTTATTCTTCCTCATGTTTTATGTTTCATCTTGAAGCTCTGAGTTTCCTTCTGGTGTCATTTCCCTTGAGGTTGAAACAGCTTCTTTAGCATTCCTTCTACGGTAGAGATGCTGGAGATGAATTTTCTTAGAGTTCTTTGATCTGAAATTGGCTTTTTTTAAATTCCAAAATGTTATAAAATTCTGGTTTGACATATATTTTTATTTATTACTTTAAAGATGCCATTATGCTGTCTTCTGATCTTTATAGTTTCTACTGAGAAGTCAGTGTTAATGGAAATTATTGTTTTCCTCTAAACTTGTGTCTCTTTTTAGATGACTTTCAATATTTCCATTTGGCTTTAGAAATTTACTACTGCAAAGTAAAATAAAACATCAAGAGAGTGGGGAGATAGTCCACAGAATGGGAAAAAATACTTGCCAACTGTATACTGACAAAAGCCTAACATCCAGGATCTACAAGGAATTCAAATGGGCCAATAAGGGAAAAACAAATAATCCTATTAAAAAAGTGGTGCAAAGGATATGAATAAACACTTCTCAAAAGAAGACATATGAGCACCCAACAGATACATGAAAAAATACTCAGCCTCACTAATCATCAAAGGAATACAAATTAAAACCAGGCTGAGATACCACCTAACTCCAGTCGGGATGGACATCATCAATAATTCAAAAAACAAGAGGACTGGAGAGGATATGGGGACAAGGGAACTCTTCTACATTGTTAGTGGGAGTGTAAACTAGTACAACCTCTGTGGAAAACAGTTTGGTGATTCCTAAAAGATTTAAAAATCAACCTTCCATATCATCCAGTAATCCCCCTTCTGGGAATATACCTGGAGGAACTAAAATCATTCTATAAAAAAAGATACCTGCACACACGTTTATTGCAGCATTAGTCACAATAGCAAAACATGGAACCAGCCATGCTGCCCATTTAAGTGGACTGGATTAAAAAAATGTGGTAAATATACATGATGAAATATTATACAACGGAAAGGAAGGACAAAATTATGGACTTCACAGCAACTTGGATGGATTTGGGTAGATGAATGAGTCTATCACAGTCAGTGATCTATCACAGAAACAAAAACTGAGTACCACATGTTCTCGCTTATAAGCCGACCCTGCACATTTATCATAACATTACAAAAAAGGGTTTGACAGTAGTGAGACACTGCCAGAAGAGGGAAAAGGGGGGCACAAAACATTAGTAGGTGTATCTGATCTCAAATCAGACAAAGCAGGGACTAAACGGAGGCCCAAACTTTACCTATACAATGATCACTTGTGTACCTCATCCTGAATTGTACCTCACATCTTAAAAATTAAATTAAATTGAATAATTATATTAAAAACAGAAATTTACTAGGATGTGTCTAGCATGATTTTCTTTGTATTTATCCTGCTTGGAGTTTATTTAGCTCCAGGATTCTATAAATTTAGGCTTTCAATAAGTCTTTCAGCATATATATATGCTGTATATATATCTGTATATATATTGTCTTATATAATCTTACATAATTTCAGCATATATAATATATCATATATCATATATAATCTTTTGTATTTCTCTCTGATAAATTCTGGGACTGTAGGCATATATATCTGAGAACTCTTATTTTGCCTTATAGGCCCCTAAGGCTTCCATCTTCATTGTTGTTCTTTCAAATTTCTTTTCTTCTTCACTTTGGAGAATTTCTGTTGATATAACTTTAAGATCACGCACTCATTACTTTAGCATTTCTATTTTTCTGGTAAGCCTATCTAGTGATCTTCCTTTCCTTCTTCCCTCCACCTTTCTCATATTGTTTTTGAGGTGATTCTTCTATTATTGTTTCCATGTCCCTGCTGAGATTTTCTTTTAATTTATGAAGTGATTCTTCTATTATTGTTTCCATGTCCCTGCTGAGATTTTCTTTTAATTTATGAAGATAATTGTTTTTCCTTCATTAGACATAGTTATAAAGCTGCTTTAAAGTCAATATATGCTATTAATTTCAATACATCTTACTGTAGTTACTCTTGGGTTGATTGTTCTTTTTCTTGAGTCTTATCATTTCCTCCTGATTATTTATATTCCTTGTACTTTTGGCTTATAGACTGATCATTGTGTATGTTATGTTGTGAAGTCTATGAGTTCAATTATATTTCTAAGAACGGTGTTGGATGTTTTTGTTCTTTTAGTATATAATTAATTTTATTGGTGTCAAACTGCAAATTATGACTCTTGAACTTTCTCAAATTCTGGTTCTGCTCTTTTACCATTAACAAAGTTGCTAATAGTCTTCCCTGCACATTCACAATTCAGAGAAAAGCAGTAATTTGGGGCAGAGTTTATGTACAAAATGTGAAGTTTTTTTCTGACTATTCCATTTCAAAGGGAGGTAATTTCCCTTTACCTCCCAATAACTTTAGTTACCTCAAAATCTTTTCTCTAGTCTTCCACTAAAAAAGACACACAACAATTATAGCTGTCCTGCTTGGCCTCAATGGTGCCCTACCCTCAGATTAAAAACCACAAAAAGGATAACTTGTGTGCCATTCCTTTTCTCAGAGTTTCAACTTTTTTTTAATAAAACTTCTTGATTTTGTTTACTCTCAAGTGTGTGAGTGTGTGTGTGTGTGTGTGTGTGTGTGTGTGTGTGTGTGTGACTCACAGGTTACAGTTGCTATCATCAGGACTACTAGTTCCAGAAGAATCTGAGTCATATTTTAGGCAGAATCTCATCCATAAAATATCATAAATTATAAATGAAAGTTTTCTCTATTTCCTTCATCATTTTCCTTCTCAGAGCTATCTGTGGTAACACCTTAAGAAAAGGATTTTAGAAATGTAGTTTTATGCTATAAGAGACCATGGAGATCAAGTTCTATGGTTTTTCATTTCTCCACCAATAGTGATCTATTTTATTATCTCTTTCCCCACACTGGAAGCCATTTTCTGAAGTCTTTTTAAAGAAAAATTGTATAAAAATTCTACTCAGTTTGAAAGGGATCGTCTTCAGCCTCCCTCTTCTCCTCCCCTTCTTCTTTCTTGATATTCTATTAATGAGGAGGCCATAGTTGCCATAGTCTGTTATCAGTAAGAGATCACTGATCTTTTCATGCCAGGTTTACAAAACATCAAACCAAAGAAAATAGTTGGGTATTCTAATTTGCCCGTTAAGATGTAGTACAGAGAATGTTGTCATTTCCCTTTGGTATGTGATAATACATTTTTGTCCCAACTTTAAGAATTCCAGTTTGAGAATCAGTTATGCATTGATGGAGGAGGAATCTGTGATCCACAAAGATGAAAGACTTCCTTGAATCATACAGTATTTTACAAATTTTTTTTATGGTCTAGTATTTAAATGTATAAAGTTGATGTTCAACAGGATATTGCTTTGGCACTTTAGAAAAGTTTTAGAAATTAAAAAAAATTATTTTAGAGTTGTGGTGTTAAGAACTTCTTTTAATTACAAAAATTTAAGTTCATAAAGTTATAAAACAGAGATTAATAAGTACAGCTACCTCAAAGGGATAGTGTAAAAATTAAATAATAGCAAAGAAGGTAAGGCACAGATAATATGTCTATGGACATTATGTATTATTAACTTTATTATTACCATTATTCCTTCATTAATTCAACATACATCTTGTTAGAGGTTAGGTACTTTTTAAGATGAATTAAGCATAATTAAAGAAAACTATTATCCTCAAAGAATTCACAAGTTAAAGGATAATCCTTACAATTTATTTTATTATAATCTTATAATTGTGCACGTACAAAAACGTACAAGGTATGAAAGAAGTGGAACTTAATGCAGCCTGGGAGGATTGGATAAATTAAAATGTGAAGAAAAAGTTTCAGTTATCCAGGTAAAGAAGCAGGGGATTCCCAAAGTAGGGAAATGTGTAGACAAAGGCATTCAGAAAAGTAAGGACCTGTGTGCAGTGACTATGTGAGCACAATGTTGTTGGCATGTACATTGTGAGGCAGGGAACAATGAACAACAAGGAAGGTGGAAGCGGATGAAATCATGGAAGAATTCACATGAAGCAGAAAGTGCTTGTACTTTCGCTGTATGACCCTCCAGCCCGCATTTCTTCATATGTTAAGCAGTGTTACTTAAAGATCAACTTTTTAGGCTGGGCTCCGTGGCTCAGCCTGTAATCCCAGCACCTTGGGAGGCAGAATGAGCCCACGGGTTCTAGACCAGCCATGCAACTTTATGAGACCTCATCTCTACAATAAATTAAAAAAAAAATTAGCCAGGTGTGGTAGTGCGCGCCTGTAGTTCCGGCTATGTGGAAGGCTGAGGCTAAAGGATCGCCGGAACCCAGCAGGTCGAGCCCAGCAGGTCCACGCTGGGGAGGCCCGTGAGTGTACCACTGCACTCCAACCTGGATGACAAGAGTGAAACTCCAACTCAAAAAAAAAAAGATTAATTTTCTTATTCTGATTGGCAGAACACTTCCATTTCTTCTCTAGTTGTTTATTCAATTTCCAACTTAATTCTGGAAATAGGACCCAGGTACCAGCATGCCTAATAAAATCTGAGTCCTTCAGTCCCCATGAGCAAAAGCTTCAGGGGTTGGAAAGATGCTATGAGCGAACTGGATGTGTAGGGTAAAAGCACCGCATAACTCACACTATAGGAATGATGTTCTCTGGAGTTAGACTTCTGGTGGCTCCAGTCACAAAGAACACAGCAACCTCAATGTGTTGGGCAAAGCATCATTCATGTAAGACTGCATTAAGAGATGATGGCAGAGAATGTTCTGAATAAAGCAGCTACTTTTTCAGTTTTGTTTTCTTCCTGTTAAGATTCTCTCCAACCTTTTAATCCATTCTGCAACCTCATCACTGGAATTGAGTTATGATGATGAAGGTGAGAAAATATAAGATTGTTACACGTTGCTTTGCTGTGCGAAGGCATCTGCTAATAAAAGAAAGTCTCACCAGTGAGCAAAGCAAATCATAAGTCGATGCAGCTTTATAAGCCAGGGCAAAACATCATTATTTGTAATAAGAAATCATTAGGGGATTGTGACTTTTTAAGAATATTTTTACAAGATTATACTGGCTCTTTTGGTGAAAATGGGATTTGGGGGAGGTGGAAAAGACTCAGAGAATCCAGTTAAGAGGTCATTGTTGTACATTTGGTGAGAGGATGATGGAAATTTGCACTAGGGCTATAGTAATATGATTGAGAGAACTTCGAAAGAGAATATATTTTGTGGGCAGAATTGACTGAAGTGGATCTAGGGTATCAGAGAAATGGTAAGAAAGGATAATGCCTTAAATAGGGTTGTAAATAATTTATCAGAAAAAATAACTAAGAAATAATAATTTTCAGGGATTATCAAGAGTTCTGCTTTGAAGAATTTTTTTTTTTTTTTGAGTTGGAGTCTCACTCTGTTGCCTAGACTGGAGTGCAGTGGCCGCTCTCGGCCACTGCAGCCTCGATTGCTGGGCTCCGGCGATCCTTCCGCCTCAGCCTCCAAGTAGCTGGAATTACAGGCGCGCACTACCACACCCGGCTGATTTTTGATTTATTGTAGAGATGAAGTCTTGCCAAGTTGCCCAGGCGGGTCTTGAACCCGCGGGCTCAGGCAATGCATTCACCTCAGCCTCCCAAGGTGCAGGATTACAGGCTGAGCCACCAAGCTCGTGCTTTGAAGAATTTAAGTTTGAGATATGAACTAGCCACATGAGAGGGGATTCAAATAGGCACTATAGAGTCCAGGGGAGAGGTGAGCTCTAGAGATAAAGATTTGTGACACAAAGACTCATAGAGTTTAAAATTATGATACTAGATGCACTTACCCATGGAAAAATTTGTAGGCTGAGAGGAGAAGTAGCCTTAAGACTAAAACCAAAGATATACTAATAATAAAAGTCAAGCAAAAGAGAAAGAGAGGGAACTAAGAAAAAGAATTCTGGGCAAAATAGAAAGATCACATGAGAATTAGCAAAGTGTGAGTTCACAAAAAAAACAGAAGAAAACATTAGTGATTGGATGAAAGTGGTTAAGTTCATTAATGAAAAACGTGTATTGGATTAGAGAAGAGATATGGCACTTTATGGATAGAAGTGATCTCTGGAGAACAGGGGCTATTCAGGTTTAACAAGTGATGGAAAGATTAAGAAAGAACCCAAGACTTACTTGCAGACTTAACAAGGAAAATAGGACAATGATAAAGAAGCTTCCAGAATGACACTTCCTCGGGGAGAGAGTGTCCGGTGTCAAATCCAACAGATGGGTCACATGGTGGGACAAGATTCACTAAATTTATTTTCTCTAGCTCACAATGCCGCCTCAGTATTCATCAAGCAAATATACTGATATAGGTATATATATTCACACATCTGTGATATTTATTCTGGGGTGGGTCTGAAAAGTTGCTGCTACACTGTCTAGCATATAATAGAAGTTAACTGCAAAAACTCTGAAGCCAGATAGACTTAGTTCACATTTCACGTCTGACACTTACTGGTTATGAGAAATCATCTCTGGGCCTCTGTCTTCTTATCTATATAATAGGTACAATAGTGCTTAACTTGTCATTGTTGTATTTACTGTTTTTAAGTAGTTACAAAAATGGCTATTGTTAAGAGGCTGTTGTTATAGACCAGATGAAAGACTGCAAGCATTATATGGATATTTGCTAAATGAATTCTAATACCTCATTATTCACAAAATTATTTCATTAAATTAAGCAAACAGAATTTCATCCCTATTGCAATGAATATAAGAGCATGACTGGAGGACAATAAGTGCTCAGAGAAGCAAACATACACACACACACACACACACACACACACACACACACACACACACACATACACCCCTCATATATATGAGTTTACACAGTTGCACCTGTGTAACTACTTACACATGGGCATTTCTGAGAGTGAATTTGACTGGGATTTGACAAATGGAGTTTCAGGACTATATAAGGTCAGTAGGCAGTTGGTCAAAGGGAATCAAGGTAGGAAAGAATGAATGAGGGCTCAAGAAAAAAATTCAGAAATGTGCACCAAACGGGCAAAATGGAAACAAAGTTGGAAGGTATAGGGGATAGAAGAGTGAGGGCATGAAATTGCCGGGGTCAAGAAAAAAGTTTACAGGAGTGTTGAGAGTGCTTCTTTAATTGTCTTTTACTTTTGCTACTTCATGTTTTGCTTCATTTTTCTGGGCCGGAGGTAGAACCCTATTTTGGGACTTGTCTACCAGAGGTACTTTAAAAAAGTCTGAAGAAAGAAAGAAATCATTTATTGGCATAGCATGTAGCAGTTGGTGTTCTATTTGTTCTCAAGCTCACATTTAAATAACAAGAAAGGAAACATTTCATAAAGAAGGGTAAATTTCACATTTATGTGGCTTATACCAGAGATTAAGGACACTCACATACTGTCTTCGTTAATTAAATAATTGATTCATTTGGCACTTAATACTAAGTACCTAGCATGTATTACACTCTTGCCAAGCACTGTGGATATATTGTTAAACAGGATGCATACAAACTCAGCCCTTTAAGAACCTATGCATTACAAGGCATATATGGCGCAAAACCCCTCAAATATCTAAGAGATATGGCATGCAGCAACACTGGGTTTAATCATGCTGTGAATAGAGAAAAGAAGAAATTTGTGTTAGAGCTTTATTAAAAAATTTTACAATAGGTAGAAAATAAAGGAGGCCTCTATGATCCTACTCCTGGTAGTCATGCCTTTGCGTAATCCCCTTCCAAGAAGTGAGATTTGTGATTTACTTCGAATGTGCAAAGGCGATGGGGTGCCACTCTTGCGATTATGTTATGCTATATAACACTCTGGCTTGTGAACAGACTCTCTCTGGTGCTTGTTCTCCTTGCCAGCCTTCAAGAGAAAAGCTGACACGAGTAATACGGCTACAAAAAAATGAATTCTCTCAAAAACCTGAGTGAGCCAGGAAGCAGATTCTTCCCCTGAGTTGAGCCTCTGATGAGAACTCTGCCCTGGAGAATATCTTGATTACAGTGATGTGAGACCTAAGGCAGGAGATTCAACTAGGTCTTCCTGGATCCTTGACCCATAAAAACTCCAAGATGATATTGCTATCTAAAGCTGCAAAGTGTGTGATACTTTGTAATACAATGATAGAAAACTAATACACATTAAAAAAATACATTGAATCCCTAGGTCTGTATTAGGCACTGTACTAGGGACCAGGAAACAGTGATAGAGAATTAAAGAATCCACATTCAGCCTCAACCCTGCTTGTTGCTTATAGCCTGGGAGGAGCCATATACTTACAAACGCAATGACAAGGCAGTGTGAGCAGTGTTCATGGTTTTACGGTAACTCATAGAAGGAGGTTCCAACTCTGCTTTGGGGGATTTAGTCAGGCTTATGCCACAGAAGACACGTAAACTGAGTCTTGGAGAGTGAGGAATTATTGTTTGCTGGACAAGGAGACATCCTGCAGATGGCACAGCATTTGCAAAGACTCAGAGGTGTCAGGGATTGTACATAGTTTTCCACCCTCCTAGGGTGAGAAGGAACCTAGAGATTTCAGAGAAGAAGGATAAAACCCAACAACCCCTATTTATTGAATGGCTCCATGTATTAAAAACAAATAAAATGACTTGATTATTCTCCGTTCTACTCTCACTCCCTTCCCTGAGTTACATGCCTTTTGCCAATTTATGACAGAGTCGACAGAATTATTATCTAGCTAAAATTAACACCACACACAATGGAAATTTCCGCTGTTATAAAACAAAAGCAAATTCCAAAGGAGGGGAGAGAGTGTGTATAAGAGAAAGCCTTTTGCATCTTTTTTTTTTTCTGGCAATGTTCTTTTTATGCTAATATCCCATAGTTTCCTACCTTAATGCCTCCATTAAATGCCATGAGAGTATTTGCAAGAGAAAAGTGGTACCTGGAGATGAAGATGTAAAGTTACTAAGTGCATTTTGAAGAACAGAGAAGATTTCTCAGGAAAGGAGTTAATGTTCCAGAGAAAGCTTTGTTTATCCGACAGACTTTATGACTGCACTGTTTTCTGCACTCAGCACCTTAATTCTCAACCACCATAAGGCTGTCCAGATGTTTAAAATAAAAAGCCCATTTGGGTATTATCGGAGATTACTGGGAAGAGATAGACAGACATGATGTTTAGCTATGCAACATAAATTCCCCGAGTATGAGTCATCCAGCACACTCTATATTCTCACCCTGCTGAAAGACTGAAGTAATAAATCATAAAAACGAGACACAGGGCTCCGAACACAATTTACCTCTAGCCAGCTGTCATCACTGGGAGGAAGGAGTGAAGGTAGAGATTAAGAACGCGAGTGGTGCGCTATTTCCCTCCCAGAAGGTAAAGTGGACAGGACTTTCCCTAATTTACCTTTAGAATGTCTGTGCTGTTCCTGATCTTCTTATTTAGACTTAACATCAAACTTTATTAGATGCATATTCTGTTCCAATCAGTATGGCCAATTTATAGAATTGCCAGCTTCCTTTTCGCACTCCTATGTCTTAATTTATTTCATTCATTTTGCTCATTGTGCCCCTCTTCCTTACTGCTGTCAAATTCTACTCATCCTATAAGGTTTCTATTGGGACTTCACCCTTCTTGAAGCCTTCTAGGATGGTCTCAAACAACACACATCTCTGAATGTCCCCAGGCTGTTTTGTCTCTGTCTCATATAAGGTTCTTGTCAAACCACTTCTTGTTTGGGCAAACATTGATACTTAACTCCTTAACGAGATTAAATTTCTTGAGAACAAAAATCTTGTTTGTTACTCTGTGTAGCTCTCATTATAATATCAGTTACTCTTTGTCCACTGGCCCATTGCAGTGACTACCTCTGAGTCTACATACAAATATTAGCCATATCGGTGAATGTACAAATCATTTGGGTATTGTCATTATCACAGTTATTGTAAGAGGTGTTATAGTTTTTCTTTCCCAAATAAGAAGACTAAAATCTGCACATATTAAACCTTTTAACTAAGGTCATACCGCTAGTGAAGAGCTGGGTAAGGATTAGAGCTCCTTAAACATTGCACCTTCCTCAACTTAGTGCCTTTTACATGGTGGATATTTTAAAACTATAAAATGAATATGAGTTTATATAGGCATAAATAAGCATGTGCATGAAAAGATGTGGAATCAACCTACATGCCTATCATTTGATCAATAGATAATGGAAAAGTAGTATAGATCTATCATGGAATACTATTCCGCAGTCAAAACAAATGAAATAATATCTTTTGCAGCATTTGGATGGAATTAAAGAACAGCACCCTAAGTGAACTCATGCAGTAACAGAAAACCACACACCGCATATTCTCACTTATAAATGAGAGCTAACTAAGGATCTGCAAAGACAAGTAGAATGGCATAATGGACACTGGGTACTCAGGGGGGAAGGTGGGTAGGGACGAAAAATCACCCATTAGGTACAGCAGTGTGCACAGGTGGAGGTGATGGGCACACTTAAAACCCAGAGGTTTTTGTTTGTTTGTTTGTTTGTTTGCCACTCTACAACATATCCATGCAACCAAAACCCCCCTAAAGCTATTGAAATTAAAAAAGGGAATATGGTCATGAAAGGCTTATTTCTGGGGTGATACTGCTCACCATAAATTATCCTGTTATTTAATATTTTTATCAGTGCCTAGACTACTTGTTTTTGTTGATGAGTGATTCAGATGGCCATATTCCTGGGTTGGGTTCTAACTCTAAATTACCTCGGGCAAGTCATGTGACTTCTTTGTGCCTCCATTGTGCTAATCACTAAAATAGGGGCATCACCCCTGTGCTTACCTAATAATTAATGCACATTGATGCTAATGATAATGTCATACCAGTACATGAACATTACTAGAAATAAATTGAGAGGAAAAAAAGAGAGGAAGAGAAAGGTCGTTGTTGTTCATGAAGAGAAGTGTTCTTTCTTCTGAGAGAAGAACAGAGGGGACAGCTGATTAGTCATAATAAAACTGCTCTCTGAAAGATCTAGTGATGAGTCTGAGCTCCTGGATCCTTGGTTGGCTTGCTCGTGAAGCTGGCTGCTCATTCAACTGTCAACTCTTTACTAAAAGGGCTCAGTAGACATAGATACTTTGGGCACATGGGAGGAAAAGGTTCTAAAAAGAAAATAACTTTCAAATAAAGTGGCTAATAAAATTGAGTTCCAATCCTGGTCTACTAACTAGCTCTGTGACTTCTTAATCTCAAAGCCACCATCTCTTCACCTAAACAGTGAGGGACTGTCCTTTCAGCCCTAATATTCTATGTGTGTGTACATTCACCACTGGATCCCTGGGAATTTTGTTATTGCTGCTTCTTTACAAACAGATGGCCACTAATGAAAATGTTCCTGTCCCTTACCTGTAATTCCTAATTATATAGCATAAATACAAATTTAGCTTTAATTCAATTAAGTGGTAATGAGGTGGGGGAAATAATACTTTAACATATTACCATAGTTCAGATTGGTAAGCAATGGACAATAATATTTATGTTCCATTAGATTCTATGAGGTATTTTCAAAATCTTTAAAATGTGCTTAAAATACTCTGGCTGTAATAGCCTATTAAAAGCAGAGGCAGGCCGGGTATGGTGGCTCAAGCCTGTAATCCCAGCACTTTGGGAGGCCAAGGCGAGAGGATTGCCTCAGCCCAGGGGTTTGAGACCAACCTGGCAACTTGGCGAGACCTCATCTTTATAATGAATTTTTTAAAAATGTAGCTGGGTATGGTGGCACACACTTGTAGCTCCAGTTGCTTGGAAGGCTGCAGTGGAAGTATTGCCTGAGTCCAGCAGGTTGAGGTTGCAGTAACCGTGAGCACACCACTGCACTCCAACCTGGGCAACAGAGTGAGATTCCACTCAAAATAAAAACAAAAAAGCAAAAGAAAGTAAATACTCAGGAAAAAAGATTAAAAAAAAAATTATGCATCTTAGTGATATCTAAACTTAAGCCACTTTTTGAAATTTAATTTACCAAACAATAATATAAATATAAAATTTTTATATTACAAGGATTACCATGTATTAGTGATATACATAATTATGATATATTCATTATAACATTATATTATAACAATCATAACACCACTTATAAATATTGATATAAATCTGTGGAGACATTGGATAGCCTCTTCTACATTTTCCCAAAGCTCACTTTCCTTATCTATAAAGTAAAATAGGGTATACATTTTAGGATATTTTCCTTCATTTCATGTTATGTCCATTATGTGGCCAACTCCAATTTTCTGTGATAGCTTCTGGGTCCCACATAACATTCCCGAATACTGCTTTTGATTGACTCAGTTTTGGGTGGTTTTTGTGTCCACTTTTTGCCCAATAACTATGGTCAGAATGGAACCACGAGGCATGGAAAGCTGCCCATTCTAGGGCATATATATTTCCAAATGAGTCAAAATGAAAGTAGGTTCTGTCTAAAAAAATCGACCTGGAATAGTTATCCTTTGTATGGGTGGTGAGATCATATCTGACTCACTTTTTTGTGTATACCAAGCAAAGTCCTATGCCCAGTGTCTTGTACAAATTACACTCTCAATTAATCCTAACTTTTCCTTAATGGATTTTTTTCTTTTTTTTTTTTTTAGTAAGCAGGATTTATTGAGAAGACAGAAAAACTCCCACAGTGGGAGGGTACCGGATGGGGTTGCCTCCCTATTGGATTATTATTGGAGTAATAAGCAAGGTAAAGGATCCCAGACAAGGTCTGAGATATTATGGACTTAAATTTATCCTTCCCAATTTCATGTTGAAAGCCCTAGCTTCCTATGTGACTATTTTTGGAGAAAGCAAATATCTACTATTGAAGCTACTCAATTTGTGGTATTTTGCTATGGCAGCCTTAACAAACTAAAATACTGGAAAAAGAATAGAGCTAAATAAGACTTATTAACAGATTCCAATCGGGTTAAAAGAGAGAAGAAGCCGGGCTCAGTGGCTCAGCCTGTAATCCCGCGCCTTTGGGAGGCTGAGATGAGTGGATTGCCTGAGCCCGAGGGTTCGAGACCCGCCTGGGCAGGTGAGACCACATCTCTACAATAAATCAAAAAATCAGCCAGGTGTGGTAGCGCGCGCCTGTAGTTCCAGTTACTGGAAGGCTGAGGCGGAAGGATCACCGGAGCCCAGCAGGTCGAGGCTGCGGTGGCCGGGAGGGGCCACTGCACTCCAGCTTGGGTGACAGAGTGAGACTCCGACTCAAAAAAAAAAAGAGGAGAGGAAAGAAAAATATCAGGGATACTTCCAAAAGCATATTTAGTAACTCATAATTTAAATATAGACGCAAAATGTGTATCTGGAAGATGATGAATTTATACATACATTTAATCAAGAAATAGTCACAGAATACCTATTTTTTAAATTTATGTATTCATTTTTGAAACCGTGTAAAACACTTTAACACAGAAAGTAGATTGGAAATTTGATTTGTAGGAAGCAAAAAGAAAAATCTTAGATTGTTCCTTTGATATTTAGGAGAAAATACAAACGTGAATGTTGGAAAACTTTTTGGCTAATACATAACTGAGGGTTTTGTGATCATTTGTGTTAGTTCAGGGAACAAAGCATGGTGGGACTGTAGCAAAGTAACATTCTTCTTTAAAGATCTCTTGCCAGATGAATGTTTCACTGTGCAATAAATGTCATTAGGCTTAAGAGGAAACATCCATGCTATCTAGTTCTGGGCTCAAGTGGAGTTTTTTTCCTAATTATTTCTGTAGGCTGAATCTAGATCAAATGTGAAAAAAGTCAGAAGGAACCTAGATAGTCTCAATGAATGGTTAAAAATGCATGCACTTATGGTAATTGCAGCTTTAGGCTATACATTATTATTTCATTCATGAAAATGTTTTAGACCAATCCACAGTATTTAAAACTGCACCTTGCATTGTTTCAGAAATTGAAATATGTGGAACCATAAGCAATGTTGTTAGGTCATTTTTTTTTACTGGTGGTTTTAGGTTTTAATTGATAAACTTAAAATTTTTTTATTTTAAAGATATGAGGTGCAATTCAGATTTAGGTATACAAGTGGTCATTGTACAGGTAAGGTTTGAGTCTCCCTTTGGTCCCCACTTTGCCTGGGGTTTGAGATCAGGTACCCTTATTGATGTTATGTGTCTCCCCTCCCTCTCCTGGCAGTGTCCCACTACTGCCTAACACTTTCTTTTTAATAATATGGTAAATGTCCAGGATCCACTTATAAGAGAGAACATGTGGTACTCAGTTCTTTGCTTCTGTGATAGATCACTGAGTTTGATCGACTCTAAATCCATCCAAGGTGCTGCTAAGTCCATAATTTTACTCTTCTTTATGGCTGCATAATATTTCATCTTCTATATGTACTACATTTTTTTATCCAGTCCAGTTTTGTTGGGCAGCATGGTTGGTTTCATGTTTTTACTATTGTGAATAATGCTGTAATAAACATGTGTGTGCAGATACCTTTTTTGTAGAGTGATTTAAATTCCTCCAGGTATATTCCCAAAGTGGGGGGGGGGGAAGTTGCTGGGCTGTATGGAAGGTAAATTTCTAGTTCTTTTAGGAATTACCACACCGTTTTCCATAGAAGTTGAACTAGGTTGCTTTCCCACCGACAGTGTAGAAGAGTTCCCTTTTCTCTGCATTCTCGCCAGCATCTGTTGTTTTTTGTTTTATTAATGATAGGCATTCTTACTGGAGTTAGGTGGTATCTCAGTGTGGCTTTGATTTGCATTTCTCTGATGATTAGTGAGACTGAACATTTTTTCATGTGTCTGTTGGTTGCTCATATGTCTTCTTTTGAGAAGTGCCTATACATGTCTTTTGCACACTTTTTAATGGAGCTGCTAATTTTTTTCCTTTAGGCACATTTGAGTCCCTTGTAGATCCTGGATGTTGAGCCTTTGTCAGATATGCAGTTGGCAAATATGTTTTTACCATTCTATGGGCTGTCTCTCCACTCTCCTGATGGTATCTTTGAGCACCTATTTTTTTTGGTGGGGGGAGGGATGATTTGAACAAAGATAGGTTATTAGATAATCTTATTTTTTATGTTTTATTTTAAAGATATGGGGTACAATTTAGGATTAGGCATACAAGTGAACATCATACAGGTAAAGTTTGGACCTCCTTTTGGTCTCCACTTTGCCTGGTTTGAGATCAGGTACCCTTATTGGTGGTGAGCACCTATTTTTAAAGTCTTTCAAGTCTCATTGAAGGAGACAGCAGTGTCCACATGGATCAGGAAGCCCATATCTTATCCTTTAAATTCCTCCACTTCCTCAACTTCTACAATCAACACTTTCTTTTGTGCTTTAGTTACATTCTCCCCACCCCATCTTTTTTTTTTTTTTTTTTAGTTGGAGTCTTACTCTGTTGCCCAGACTGGAGTGCAGTAGCCGCTCCTGGTCACTGCAGCCTCGACCTGCTGGGCTCCGGTGATCCTTCAGCCTCAGCCTTCCGAGTAGCCGGAATTACAGGCGCGCGCTACCACGCCCGGCTGATTTTTTGATTTATTGTAGAGATGAGGTCTCGCCTGCCCAGGTGGGTCTCGAACCCGCAGGCTCAGGCAATCCACTCACCTCAGCCTCCCAAAGGCGAGGGATTACAGGCTGAGCCACCGAGCTCGGCTTCCACCCCATCTTAAATGCCTTCTCTGGAACTGCAAATTACTAAAATGTCAAGCAACTATCTCCCTCTACAAGAGTAATTCTCTTCCCTTCTAATCATCTCCTTTCTTTACTATACCATGCACAAAGGGACATTTAGTCACATTATTTCTCATGTTTCTCCCTGCATGTGATGCTTCCTAGACTTTTTTTCTTTTCTCCCTATTCTGAAGCCTAGCGTTGTCCATCTGAATTGTGTCCTTTCTCATTAACACTTTTTACTATCTTAGTGTCAGTTTCTTTCTGTCTTTGCTGTCCCACAAAATTCCAAGCACAGATCAGTAAACAAAACACATTTATTGTGTTTACACCTCAATGGCTGCTGGAGAAGACAATGAAACTCTGGATAGTGAGTCCAAGCCAAGGTGTATCTTAAATCTCAGCTGAGGTTTCAATGATATGTGTTTGAACAGACTCCTGGTTTCCCTACAGATTCTTCATGATATTTTGGTATACTTCTCTTGAAATGAGCAGAGATCACTTGGTCATGGTAAATATAGTGAATCATTTTTGACTTTACTCTTTCTTTTGCCTTCTCATCCAATCAGTCAGCAAGTTTTGAATACTCCTATGTATTTTTTTTCCTACCAAGGCCTTTTCTAAGCCACCGTCATCTTCTGCTGGGATACTGTAATACCCTACTAACTAATCAAACTGTTTCCGCTCTTGACCACACAGGATTCATTACACGTGGCAGGAATAAGCATGACTCCAAAATGCAGGCTCTAAGGCCACTCCTCTGCAATTTCAGCATTCCTATGTTTTTCTGTTAAATATTTTTACGTGTTTTTTTTCTTTCCTTTGGCTTAAGAAACGTATATTTCCTTATGTTTGCACCTGATCTATTCCTTAATCATCATTTGATCCATTACATTCTTTGTCTATTTTGCTTTTAACTGTTTATTTTCATTAAACTTAATACATTTATAGTTATCATTTTAGGGAAATTATCATTACTATTCTTCATTTCCTTACTCTTTACATGATCTGCTTGTGTATGTGTGTGTGTGTGTGTGTGTGTATGTGTGTGTGTGTGTGTGTGTAGGTGTGTTTATTTTGTCTCAGCTCACGTTACTTTTTGAAGACAGGTCTTCCTAGATTACTCTATCTGAAGTGCCTTTTAATTTTATACTCTCTATATGAATCTCCTTTTGTGTTTTTTCCTTATCTTTCTTCCATACTATTTATTTGCTTACTTGTTTTATTTTTATTTTATTTTATTTTTTGAGTTGGCATCTCACTCTGTCACCAAGACTGGAATGCAGTGGCACCATCATGGCTTACTACAGCCTCAGTCTCCTGGGTTCAAGCAATCTTTCTGTCTCAGCCTCCTAAGAAGCTAGGGTTACAGATATATGCCATCACGCTTGGCTTACAATTATTACTATTTTGTAGAGATGAGGTCTCACTATGTCGCTATGTTGCCCAGGTGGTCTTGAACTCATAGGTTCTAGTAATCTTCCTACCTTGGCCTCTCAAAAGGTTGGGATTATAGGCATTAGCCACTGTGCCCAGCGTGCTTTCCTCTTTTAATTTAATGTAAAATTTTTTATGCAATGTAAAATTTTGAAATAATAGGACATCAGTTTTTTTATTCACTTGTACATTTTATGTATATAATTCCTAATACAAGTTGAATTTGCTGTACATTTACTGAATTAATAGGAGTCTAAGAGAAAAAGAGTGGAAGGGGAAGAGAGAAGAAGAAGGAGGAGAAAGAAGAAGAAAGAGAAGAAGAAACAGAGGAAGAAGGATAATAAGGGAAAGGAGAAGGAAGAGAGAGAGAAAAGGAGGGAAGAGAAAAAGGAAACCTCCATCTTGTAAATGAGAATGAAAATGCTTGGAGAAAGAGAAGTGGAATTACTTGTTCTCAGGCTACATAAAAGATTAATGGTTTTTACTCCACTGGTGGTTTAGATAAAATGTCTTGACTATTTGAAGTAGGAAGTCTTCAGATAATCCATATTTGCCTTCTTAATTCATATAACGGGATGGGAGTATCTCTGCTCGAGGATGGGTTATTCCCACAGGCTCCTCTCATTCCAGTAATACACAACAAGATGAGAGAAGTCAAGCCTGGTTCTAAATGTGTATGCTTCCTTTTGGCACCTATCTTTCTCATACCATTGGTGGATGAGGTAAATGCCAAAGTCTTTACATACCTTGTCTCAGCATCCTTGCTTTCTCCTAAGGTTGTACTTGTAAGACATTTGGCTTCTTTTTTGCCAACCACATTCTCTCACACGAATTATCTAAGTGCCAAGGTTTTTTTTTTCCTCTCCCCAACATGAGGCAGAATCATGTCTAAAACTGGGGCTACACACGCCCATGCATTGAGCACATAAACCCTGAGGTATTTCTGATGCTGAGATATGAGGTAAACAAGTGTTTTTGGAGGGAGAGATATTTTATGGGAAGTGGCTCACACAGTCATGAAGGTCAAGAAGAAAGAATCTGCTGTCTGCAAGTTGGAGAACCAGGGAGGCTAGTGATGTGATTCAGAGTCCAAAGGCCTGCGAACCAGGGAAGCTGATGGTGCCCCTCCTAGTCTAGATTCAAAACCCTAAGACAAGGAACACAAATGTCCAATGATAGGATAAGATGGATTTTCTGGTTAAAACAGAAAAAGAGGCCAGTTGCGGTGACTCATGCCTATAATCCCAACTCTTTGGGAGGAAGAGGTAAGAAGATTGTCTGAGTACAGGGGCTTGAGACCAGCCTGTGCCACTTGGAGACCTATAAATCTAAAAAATAATAAATCAAAAAGTTAGGCAGGAATGGTGGTGAGCGTTTGTGGTTCCAGCTACTTGGAAGACTGGGGCAGAAGGTTCACCTAAGGCTGCGGTGGCTGCTAGTGTGCCACTGCAGTCCAACCTGGGTAACAGGGCGAGACTGTGACTCAGACAACAACAGCAACAAAAACAAAAACAGAGAAAGAAAGTTCACCCTTCCTCAGCTTCTTTGTTCTGTCTAAGCCCTCAATGAATTAGATGACACCTGCCTACATGGGTGAGGGTTGATCTTCTTTTATCAGTTGACCAATATAAATACTAGCTTATTCTTAAAACTCTTGAACAGATACACTCAAAACTAACAATTGAGCAGCTATCTGGGCATCTCTTTGCCCAGTCAAGTTGATATATAATTAACCATAACACTGAGGCATCTAGATCTCACCTTTTTGTCTTCTTTACCCCAGTGGAGGGCCTTGGGACCATTCTCTTTTTTTTATAATATCAGGCTTTCCTTTTAAAAAGAAATTCAAGTAGGCAGCTCATTGCCTTATGAAATTAGCCTCATTGGCTATTAGTCTTGCCATATGTCAAGACAGAATTGTTTGTAAAGGATTGCTATTGAGATTGCTGGCAGTGGAATAAATCACTATTGACCTTTCCACTTTTAAGAGTTTAATGAGCTTAGGAATAAAAATTACCCACAGCCGTAACAACTGTAACCTTGGCTTTTGTAACTAAAGCCTATAGTCATTAATGTTCACTCTTTGACACAACAAGAGTCATTGCTATTAATAATGAATGAAACCAAGGTAGAAAAACTGGTGGCAGAAAAATCCAACTGGTCCTAATTCAAAGCCAAAGAAAAATTTTCAATGAAAATTCTATGTAGATAAAAAGACGCAGAGAGACAGAATGACATGGAATCATGATGAACGGACAGAGAGTGAACTGACTTCTATTATACAACCAGTTTTTTGTAGGCACTATAGAGTATATTGCATATAATTCACGGTAACTATTATTATGTATCTGTTAGCTAACAATCATCCCTACATTAAAGATGAGAACTTTAACACTCAGAAGGAAAAAAAAAGTGCCTAAAATAATTATTCATTGAACAGTACTTTTTGTAATTACTAAAGACTTACAATATACTTGAAGCCAATGGCATAACAATATCTAAGACAAACTCCCTGACTTCTAGATTCTAGAGAAATCACACATCACTTGTCAATGGTAAAGCCTGGCATCTGCCCAGTTTGCATTCAGCTCACAGTCTTTATCTTTGGGGGAAAAAAACAAAAACTCTAGATTCTTCTAGTGAATCACAGGACCACCTGATAAGGTGGAGAGATGCTCAGAGATAAAGTATTAATGTGCAGCATGGCGGACCCTTTTGATTTCAAATTACTCCCAGTTGGCTTATGGCAGGCCAGGGAATCATTAACATTTGAGTAAGTTATGGCAATGATCTGAAGCAACAAAAGTGAGGCATAGGTTGAATGTTGTCTACGTATGGGTCATTTTCTATCTCCTGGAAAAGACTAAGATAGCACATATCCCTGAAAGGTACCATCTCAGACCCGAGTTTCTTCATGTTCTCCGACGGCTGCTGAAATCTACCTTCCCAGCATAAATCTCAAGATTAACTCTTATTGGATCAATGTGCTCACCCTAAATCAACCAGTATGTCCAAAGTGAATAGATGGACTGATTTGTCAGCCTCTGTCACAGGCTCTATCTTAAAAGCCTAAGATAAAATCAACTTACCTAGAACCATATGGATCCCCAAACAGAAATCAATGACTTTTGGGAAATTGAGTAGTAAAAATTGATTCCAGAGAAACAGCAAACTCACATCTACTCAAATGGGAATATTTTTTGTTCTTTATAAATATTGGCATTATTTTCCATTGCCAGTTTTGTCTGTTTTTTTTAATCTACATCTTAAAAATTTTATTTTAAAGATCTGAAGTACAATTCAGGGTTAGATATAGAAATGGTCATTGTGCAGGTAAAGTTTGGGCCTCACTTTGGTCCCCCCTTCACCTGGTTTGAGATCAGGTCGACTTTTTGATGACGTGTGCCCCCCGTAATTCCCCTGGCAGTTTCCCACTACTCACTACTGCCAATCTCTTTCTTATAGTATTATGATAATTGTTCAGGGTACACTTATGAGTGAGAATATGTGGTAGTCAGTTCTTTGTTTCTGTGATAGATCACTGAGTATTATAGACACTAAATCCATCCAAGTTGCTGTAAAGTCCATAATTTTGTCCTTCTATATGGCTGCATAATATTCCATTGCATATATGTACCACATTTTAAAATCCAGTCCAATTTCAATGGGTAGTACAGTTGGTTCCATGTTTTTGCTCTTGTGAATAATGCTGCAATAAATATGCATGTGCAGGTATCTTTTTCATAAAGTTATTTGAGTTCCTCCAGGTAAAAATTTTTATTTTACAGGTTCTAAATATAAATCCAGAAGAGTTCAATGACTTGCTTCTGCTTACATAGTCAGTTTGCATTTTTATCATGTCCAATATGTTATAAAAATATTTTTTGTTCATCTAATACCACATACCATTAATTTGCTAGGTATTGATAATGCACAGTTAATTGGATTCCTTTTTTTGCCAATGATATTATCAACTTTTAAATTGCAAAAGAAGGGTGGGATCTCATTTCACAAGGCCCCCTACATTACCTACAAGGGCAATTGTTAGATGCTATCTAGTTTTTGTAAGAAATTAAACAAAGGAAATGCACAAAACATTTAATTTGTAGAACTTTAAAAGCTTATATTTTAAAATGGCTTTATTATCTTTTGTCTTGCCTATTTTTCTGAATCATTGTTTTGCCTTATCCCTATTAAAAGTCTCTGTATTTACCATTTTGCATCTGCTGTGTCCAGTAGAATTTGAGGACGCTGATGTTCTGTTAGTTCTAGGTATAGTTGTTACTGGTCTGGTTAATTTCACCTCTTGGAAGCCAGCCACTATGTCAGAAGTATCCCCGAGATCAATATTCTGGGAGAAATTCAAGTCTTATTAACAGTTCATGTAATGCGATGCCATGTGGAATGAGAGAATTAGGCCAAGAAACTTCGAGATACTAGATATTAGTAAGTGAAAAAAAAAATTGCATATTTAGTCAAGGGCAGCCTTCAAATAATTTCAGGCTTCACCACTTGAGTGCCAACCACACAAGAGATCCCAAGCTAGACCAGGAGAAAAACAATTATCCTGAGTCTAGTCAATTGAAAAAATTGGAAGATGTGATAAATTATTACTGATTTAATTCTGAGGTGTTTGATATTCAGCAGCAGATAAGTGAAACAAATACTCAATTATTGGAAAACAATTGTCAAGTTTTTATGGTATCAACTCAAGCATTTTTGTTTGTTTGTTTTTGCCCAGAAAAAATGCTTATGTATATAGTTGCGAATTTGTGTTTTGAATAGGAAGGTATGAGTTACAAAGTGGAGAGCATATTCTTTCCTCAAACAAGTCTTTAAAAAGTAGAGCATCTCTTTTTGAAAGTTAACTTTGAAAAGCCACCCTGAGCCGGGCTCGGTGGCTCAGCCTGTAATCCCGCACCTTTGGGAGGCTGAGGTGAGCGGATTGCCTGAGCCCGCGGGTTCGAGACCCGCCCGGGCAGCAAGATCTCATCTCTATAATAAATCAAAAATCAGCCGGGCGTGGTAGCGCATGCCTGTAATTCCGGCTACTCGGAAGGCTGAGGCGGAAGGATCGCCGGAGCCCAACAGGTCGAGGCTGCGGTGGCCGGGAGCGGCCACTGCACTCCAGTCTGGGCGACAGAGTGAGACTCCAACTCAAAAAAAAAAAAAGAAAAGCCACCCTGACTGTCTCATTTTTACACAGTTTTTGGGTAATTTCAGATGCGATTTCAGGTATGTTTGACTCCAAACATACCTGTTATTATTTTTATTTCATTATTTACTTTCCTCAGACATTTGATAGTTAAAGTTTATTTGATAGAAAGATAGGTCTGGTTCAAATCCAAGTGGCCAGTGATGAGTTGTAGGACCTTATGTGTGTTACTTATTTTTAAATGGAGACAATACACCTATTTTGGTTGAAGAAAGCATTAAAGAGCATAATTCATTAAGCAGATTTAATTTTGTGACTGCATA
This sequence comes from Carlito syrichta, assembly GCF_000164805.1. NCBI lineage: Eukaryota > Metazoa > Chordata > Mammalia > Primates > Tarsiidae > Carlito > Carlito syrichta. The sequence goes on from NW_007001819.1 coordinate 52,250, forward strand.
AAATTAACAGTCCATAAAAAATAATAGCTGTTACTATTATTATTGTTGATTTTATTCAGGGGGTTCATTACATATTCCTACTTTTAGCTTAGCATTGTTTAGATTGATAAACCTCTTCTATAAAAGTCACTGCTAAAGAAGGTGAAGAGCACATGTTTGCTTTCAGGAGAAATGTGTCACTCAACACTCTTATATAAACATGAAATATCATAGTTGGAAGCGTTCACAATGGTCATCTAGTTGTATTCCCTTTACCTAATCCAGGTTTCCAGTCACATATTCTTGTTGTCTACCACTGACATATAGTGTCTCCTTTTTAAATTATAAGACTATAGTTTTATCTGAACATTTTGCCATCAAGCTTAAAGTCCTCCATTTAGACAAGTAGAGGCATGAGATTAAGTTCTGGTCAAAGAGATAAGAGTACAGGAAAATGTAGAGCTTACTGAAAGTCTACCTATAAGGACCAGATAACTGCTCTTTTTTCCCCCCTTCTTGTGAAAATTTTTGGGAATGTGGCTATGATAGCTTGATCAGCAGCTGTCCTCTTGAATGACAGAGCAGTGAGTTGGAAGGAGACTGGGTTTTTGATGACTTAGTGAGCTGCTGTATCTGTTTTGGATTGCCTGCCTTCAGGCCTTTTTATAGATGAGAAAGAAACTAACATCTCTCTTGTTTTCTCTTCTATATTTTTCTCCTATGTGGCATAACCTTCTCCTGTGTGATATACTTCCCAGAAGGCAGGTAAGCTACCAGCCTGTACTCAATTCTCTTGAGACATGAAGAATTCACTCTGTCACTATCCATTAGGTGTAATTTAGATGGTTGAGAGCTTCTTTATTACATCTGATTGAATTCAGCTGTTCTATAACTAGCTATTTCTTCTGGCCTTTTGTGTGCTACACAAAATAATGCTAATACCTTGTTCATATGCAACCTTTCACCCATATGGAAACAAGTATGGCAACAACACACATATAATGTACTCAAAATGACTCAAACTTCTTCCTATAGTTGTGCTCTAGAAAGAATGAATTCAGAAACAAACCAATAGTGTAAAAATAACATTTTTAAAAAAGTTTTAATATGCAGGTACATTTTGCTTATATACTATGTTTATATATGAAATGAATCAGAAAAAGATTAGGAATTGATATTATCTTTAACTATATAAAATTCATTATGAAATAGCTTTAATTTTTATAAATTAACTCTGCTAGGTTTTTGGTTTGCATTTATTTTGCAAAAGAAAATGTATTTTAATGTCTTAGTTTTCTAATGCTGTCTAACAAACCACCTCAAAACTTATTATAAGCCACCTCAAAATTTATTACCTTAAAATAACAAACAGTTAATTTGTTCAAAATCATTTTAGCAATTTGGGTTGGGTGTAGCTGGATAGATTGCTTACAAATCTAACTTGTGACCTCTCATTTGCCTGTGGTCATCTGATGACCAAACTGGGACAGTATTGTCCAAGATGTCTTCATGTCCATGTCTGGTGATTGGTGCGGGCTGTTGGCCCTGGCATTTCTGTCTTCTTCCACAGATCCTTTCCAAAAGGTTAACTCAGGTTTGTTCACATGCCAGTCTCGGGGCAGCAAAGGAGCTAACTTTTGAGGCCTAGGTTCAGAGTATCCATCTTGTCACCTCTGCCAGAATTCTACTAAAGCAAATCACAAGGCCAAACCACGTTCATGTGAATGAAGAAATAGACTCTACCTATGGGAAAAGCCACAGTGTCACAATGCAAAAGGCATATAGAGGGATCTGTAGTAATTTTTTTTTTTATTATTTCAGAGTCTCTTCTATGTTCACAAATTATCTAGATTTTCCTCTACTCGGTTTAAGTTTATCTAAATCTCAGGACCCTCAAAACTTTCAAACCAATTAGGTTAGATGGCTTGAAATTCAGGATCTCATGATCTGCATCAGATATGAATAAGGATATGGATTCCTCTGGTCATCCTTTTTGTGATGCAGGTGTCTGCTAAGTAAAATATGGATTATTTGCCCCCTATAAAAAATGTAATCTTGAGAAAAGATAAAATACAGAAAGTTCTATTAAAATAGGGAGGAACTGGAGGCATATGGCAATCACAGACCCATAGCACTTCTAAAGTCCAAATGGGCCCATGTTGTAACATCACCATACTCTGAGGACACTGAAATATTTTTGATTAGACTCTAGTTCTGCCCCTTTGTGTAGTAGTTTTTTGGTCTATTGTTATTCTTGACTCTTGGCTGTACTCTCTGGGCTCTGAGCTATATCTTCTGGGCAATTGGCTCTTCCCTTTGAGATATAGATAGATGATAATGATTAGATAGATAGATGATAGATAGACAGATAGATAATTTTATTTTCTTTTCCATAAGAAATGTACTGTTTTGCAGCTCAGAAACTTTCTTACCCTGTTTTCTGCCCATAAGGAGTCAGTAATCCGGAAACCACTTTTCATTTTGAACTATATTCATCCCTTTAATCCAAGCTTTCAGTATTTTTACCTATTAAATTCTGTTTTGAAATTTCATGGGTTCCTTATGAATTGTATCAAATTGTTATTGCTTTGCTGGTTTTAAAATTTGCTTGAAATCAGTGATCCATTTACATTTCCATTTTTTCCACTTTCCTAACTCCATGTTCCAGCAGAACCTGAGAATATGACCTTTTTCTGGAAATAAGGTCTTTACAAAAGTAAGTAGTTAAAATGAGTTCATATTAGATTAAAGTATGTCTAAATCCAGTGGTGTGTGGCCTTATAAGGAGAGTAAGGGAACATAGTGGCACACATAGGGAAGTTTACCTGAAGCCAGAGATAGAGCCTGAGGTGATGTGACCATAATCCAAGAAACACCAAGAATTGTCAGGAGTCACTAGAAGCTAAAGAGAGTTGTGAAAAGATTCTCCTCTGGAGACTTGGAAGAAGCCAGCCCTGCTGAAACCTCAATTTTGAATTGCTAGCCTGTAGGTCTGTGAGGGAATACACTTCTGTTGGTTTACACCACTAAATTTGTAATTTGTGATGGAATCTCTAGGAAACTAACATATGGGATAACTGCCAATATGGCTCTAATTCTCAGGCAAGGCCTCTGGTTATAATGGCAGTGCCATTCCCTTGCTGTTTAGTAATCATACTCTAGCTTTATTTAGCCTTACTCTTAGTCACCAACCATAGGTGGGATGGCTTCTATCTTGCCTACTTCCTTTGCTTCCATCAGATTGGAACAGGCACCTCCTTCTGTTACCTAAAACTAACTCTCTGAACTTACTCTGGATCCCTCAAGTTGATCCCTACCCACATAGGAGTTGGCTAGTGACACAGTGTCTTGTAGAGTAACCAAAAGCAAGGTCTCTCTAGCCAGACTGGCTGGATGTTAGTCAGAACTATACTGCTTACTGGTCATGTGACTTTGATAAAATCTCATTCTTTCAGTGTGTCAGCACTCTATTTCTTACTATTTTTAATAGGCTTTATTTTTTAGATTCATTTTAGATTCACAGCAAAATTGAGTGAAATGTACAGACATTCTATATATTCCTGAATCCTCAAATATTTACGGCCTCTTGCACTATCAAAATCTTTTACTAAAGTGGTACATTTGCTGTAATTAATGAACCTATGTGGATACATCATTATCAGCCAAAGTTAATAGTTTACATCATGGTTCACTCTTGATAGTATACATTCTATGGGGTTGGGTAAATATATAATGACATGCATCCACTATTACAGAACACTGCAGAATAGCTTTACTGTTGCCAAATCCTCTCTCTTCCTTTTTAAACTTAACTCTCCTAACTCCTGACAACAATGGTCATTGAATCTTTTACTGTCGCCATAGTTTTGCCTTTTCTAGAATGTCATATACTATGTAGTCTTTTCAGAGTTGTTTCTTTCACTTAGTAATGTACATTGCTAATATAATAATGTGGACTGGCTGACACGGAAGTGGGAGGAAACCCAGAGGTGATGGCGTGTCACTGTCAGAGTGTATTAAATGATCCAGGGAAACGGGTGGGATTGTTTCCTGAGTGCTTATGGAATGCGAGGCATTACTGTAGATTGAGGTTTAAGGATCACCTATGTCTTTTCATGGCTTGATAACTTATTTTTTTTTTTAGCTTTGAATAATGTTGCATTGTCTGGATGTACCACAGTTTATTCATTCATTCACTGAAGGACATCTTGGTTATTTCCAAGTTTTGATAATCGCAGGTAAAGCTGTGTGTAGGTTTTTATGTAGCCTACTTTTTTTTTTTTTGGATAAATACTAAGGAACATACTTGCTGAATTGTAAGGTAAGAGTATATTTAGTTTTGTAAAACCTGACAAAGTAGTAGTCTATCAAAGTAGGTCATCTATTTTGCATTCCCACCAGCAATGAATGAGGAGAGGAGGGAAGAGAAGGAGGAAGAGGGGAGGGAAGGAAGAGTTTAAATTACCTATCAGTACAGTGTTCAATATTTGTGGAATGGGGATACCAGAGGCCCAAGTCCCATCAGTATGCAATATGCTCATATAGCAAATATGCACATGTAACTCTTGAATCTAAAAATTTAAAAAAAGAACTTGAAAAAAGAATACTTGGCACAATGACTATTTCATGAATGCTAGCATGAATGATGTATCATTACATAGAAACTTTGTAATTGTCATTATACCTACAAGTCCTTCATGATCTGCCTCTGCTCCTCTTCCTAGCTTCATCTCTTGGCAATGTTTGTACCAATTATTACCATTACTTATTTCTCTGCATTTGCTCATGTGCTCTTCATTGCCTCAGACATTGCTTCCTCTATCTGCTTTGCTAGCTGCTACCCCTTTGTTTACACCTCAGCAAAGTATATCCTCCTCAAAGAGGTCTTTTCTGACTCCTGTTCTCTGGGCTGCATGAAGAACCCACCTCTGCATTTCAGTGCAGCCTTCTTACCAGCATCACTACGAAGCTGCATTACAAATGTCTATCTACTTTCCATTTCTTCTTCACAGCAGGTGACTACCCAAGGAGACAGAAAACTCTTCCTATGCATCTTCAGCTATCTCCAGCATTTGGTGCAGAATCAGATATACTGTAGATGCTAAATAATATTTGGAATATCCAGGTGTGTGTTCAGGAAGGATAAGAGGAAAGAAAGAAAAAGAAGGAAGAACAGTCACAATAAAAGGCATACAGGAAAAAGGAGAACAGAGAAAAAGAACACAAAAGAAAGTTACTAACAAAAAATGAGGGAACAAAAAGAAGAAAAAATATCCCCAGAGAAATGTGAACTGGCTGACACAACAGTGGGAGGAGACCCATAAGTGATGGAGTGCCACTGTCAGAGTGTTAAATGGTCAAGGGATAATGGGCAGGATAATTTCTTTGGTGCCTATGGAATGTGAGATATTACTGTAAATGGAGGTGGTTACAGAAACAAGAGATTTTTGTTTTTCTTATCCTTTCCCAAGAGCTCGCAGACTTTTTGAGAGACAAAGAAGAAAAGCCATGACTTTGACAGAGCATTACATATAATAGAATAAAAACTGTATAGAAATCGCAGTATTATAGAAGTACGGAAGAGGAAGCATAAAGAGGGGGATGCTTACTCAGTAAAAGAAAGTAGGTAGATATCTTCAGGTTTAGGAGAGTCATGTATTAAAATTTAAATATGAGTAGGAGTTAATTAAGCCAAAAACAGGGTATGATGCTATACAGCAGAAGGAAACAAGAACAAAGCACAAATAGACTTTTAACCTGAAAGTAATTCTGTGATTGCAGGAGGATGTTGGTCAGACCTCAAATACATCTTTCCAGGAAAAACTTGTCCTGAAAAGGGGAAGCCATGGGAGAATTTTGACAGTCACAGAAAGTTTTTAGGCTGGAAGGTGATATCCTTAAGGTTTTAGAAAAATCACTTAAGTAATGATTTGAGAGATATCCTCTCAAGAATCAAGAGGATAGAAACTGGAGACCACATAAGAGGCTCCAAATAATTAAATGAGAACCTAAGATTGTGTTGGTGTACATGAGATCAATATCTAACACAGAGAAAAAGTTAAAACTATTTATTGTTCAAACAAAATGCAAAACATATTTTGAAATAAATTTTACATGAATACCGCAACGGTGATCAGAAAGCAGTCAGTTCTCATACAAGGTCACTGAAATATCAAATCTCACATAAGAGAATTCAGGTAGGAATAACTATGAAAACAATGATGGCTTTTAGCTGAGAGGGCTGCACATTGCAGATTTCAGTACATATTTGTTGGAGAGTACAGTGTTTCAGATTATGTTTCAGAGTCAAACAGATTTGATTTTAGTCCTAGTTCTTCTATCGCCTAACGCTGCAACCTCAAAATATGCTTAACTTCTTTTATGACAATTTCGTCACTATAGAGCGAAAAGAATAATAGAATCTACTTAATAACTCTCTGGTGAGGATTAAATAATTTACCATGTGTAAAGCATTTAGCACAATACATGGCAGATGGTAAATATTCCATAAATGTTAGCTATTTTTATAATAAATGGATGAATTGATGAATTTAATATTTTTGGCAAGGGATGGAAACATGAAGCAAAATGCCCATACTATGGAATATTTTGAGACAAATTTGAAGAATTGAGATGAGTGAAATGAAATACACATGCCCCTTAAGGTAAATTGCCCAGAAGGGATGCATAGTATCTGAGCAATGACTGTTAAAGGGGTCTCAGCGATATTGAAAATAGACATTAGCATACACCTGCACTTGGAGAGTGACTCAGGTCCAAATGGAAAGGTATAAATCTCTAGTTTCCGAAGTTGAAACAATGAAGACAACTTGTCTATGTTTTTGTCAGTTTCTAAGTCCCTCTCTCAGAAAAGAAGGATATTTATTTATATTACATGCAGAGGCAGGCTGCAGGTGTTCAATGAGCTGACATAAGGAGACAGCTCAGTTAGAACATTGTTCTCCAGGAAGATTTTGGCTTAAAACCTGACAATTTCACTGCTTGGAGCAATGAGGCTAGGTTAGTCCCAGCCTTGCCTCATGGTAAATACACATACCCTATCTTAGTAAAAGTGGGTTAAATTCTCTAGAGACTATTTACTGATTACTCCCTTTCACTGCTGGCAAGATTTGGTTTTATTCAGCAACCATTGCTGAGTATCTCTACTGTAAAGCGGATTGTGTGCTAGGTGTTGGATTACAAAATGAGTAAGTTATGTGATTTCTGCCCTTAAGGAACTCATAGGCTGGCAGTGGAGACACATGAATCTAACTAGGTCTATTGGAAGAAATATCTTAAGGAAGTGTTAATACATGCTAGGACAGAAGAAAGAAAGAAGTCGTCTATCACTTTGACAAAATATAGGGTTATAAGTTTTAAAATTCAGTTGCTGAGAGTCTGGGCTATAATTAAACTCATACCCTGCTACTGAGATTAGAGATGGGCAGAATTCAAAGGGTAATTTGGCAACTCAAATCATGAGATTCAAATATTCATTTACTTTCACCTTAGCAATTCCTTTTCTAAGAATCTACGCTAGGTGTACATAAACATACACATATAAATAAATGTGTAACTATTTGTCTAGAAATAGTGTTATTTCAGTAATTTTTATTTTGAAATATATATACTCAATAAGTATTGACTGCTGAATTATAGTACAAATAATATACTATACAATATTGCTATTCAATATGATATAATAGAATAAATGATGGTTTTTTAAAAAAATGTTTATTTTGTGTTTTTCAATGATAAAAGGAAGATTACAAGTCAGTAGGTAGAATGTAATCCTAATTGCTAAAGACCGAATGTGTCCCACTCATCCAGAATGTATATGTTAAATTCTAAACTCCACTGTAATGGCATAAAGAGGCGAAGCTTTTAGTAGGTTATTCGACTATGAAGACAGAATCCTGGAGAATGTGATTAGTGTCCTTATGAAATTGATCTTAGAGAGTTCTCTTTCCCCTATCACCATGTGATGTTATAATGAGAAGACCACAGTCTACAAACAAGGAAACAGGCCTTCAGCTGACACTGGATCTGCTGTCATTTCGATCTTAGACTTCTCAGCCTCCAGAATTGTGAGAAATAAATTTTTGTTATTTATGAACCACCCGGTGTATGGTTTTTGCTATAGCAGTCAGAATGGACTAAGACATCACTATTGTAAAATATACATATGTGTATCTTCTGGACATAAACATACCAACATGTAATCTATTCATTTCTGGGCACTGCGCATATTATACTGTGCATATTACAACATAACAGGAGAAAGTAATTGTGTGTTTCTGGGGCAGAAGGCAGGAGGTCAGGTGGAAGAAAATGAGGAATGTGAAACACTTGTAGAAAGTGAAACTAAAGGAAGGCATGATGTTCTGAGTGTTTTAAAACAGCGACAGCCTACCCAGAATGTTTCCTTCTAGAACAGAGGTCTCCCACCCCTGGGTCACAGACTGGTATTGGTCCATGACCTATTAGGAACTGGACCTCACAGCAGCAGATGAGCTGCAGCAAGCGAGCAAAGCTTCTTCTGTATTTACAGCTGCTCCCCATCACCTGCATTACTGTCTAAGCTCTGTCTTCTGTCAGATCAGTGGCAACATTAGATTCTAATAGGAGTGTGTACCCTATTGTGAACTGTCCATGTAAGGGATCTAGGTTACACACTCCTTATGAGAATTTTATGAGAATCTAAGGTGATCTGAAGTGAAGCTGAGACAGTGATGCTAGCACTAGGGAGTGGCTGCAAATGTAGATTAACATAAGCAGTGAGATTTGACTGCACAGAGCCATAACAAATCAATTGCTTGCAGACTCCTATCAAAACCCTATTAGTGAGAAGCAAGTGAGTTGATGTACTTCCATTGTACAGCTGCATCTGATGGCAGGCTTTAAGTCAGAATCTCACACTTATTTTAGTCCATGCATGGTCTACCCTTTATTTTATTTTTGTGGTGAGTTGTATAATTATTTCATTATGTATTAACAATGTAATAATAATAGAAATAAAATGCACGATAACTGTTATGCACTTGAATCATCCCAAAACCATCTCCCTGACCCCGGTCCGTGAAAAATTTGTTTTCCACGAAACCAGTCCCTAATGCCAAAAAGGTTGACAACTGCTGTTCTAGAAGATAATAGGGCTGAACTGATTATTTAAGATAAAACTGTTTTGATGCCTTAGTCGCCCTTTCATCCTATGCTGTCCATGTCATGATACAGCGTATAATTTCTTCTACTAAATGTCCCTCCTATGTCACAATTAATATTAAGCAAGAAATTAAGAATAAAAGGAGAGAACTGTCAATGGATAGATGATAAGTAAAATTATTGTACATGTATGTGGTGAAATGCTCTAGAATGACATAGCTACTCTGAGTTTATAAAGAATCTTCCATTTTCAAGAAAACAGATGTAAGATCACTGCAGGGGTAGAAATGACATTAGTCAATACATTTTTGTGTCGCAGGTGCCTGTGTTCATTTAAAACTAGGGTGTTGTTAGCCAGTAAAGATCTGGCATTGAGCTGCCCTTCCCTGCCTGCCTGATGTGAAAAGATGCTAGAATCTTCAGATGGCAGTGGCTCATTATAGTCAGGGCATGCCAACAAAGGGGTTGCTGGGACTGAGAAGAAACAGAGATGCCAAGAAGAGACAGGTCTTGCTAATGAGGTGTCAGTGCCTAAAACACCTATCTGCTGCCAGTTCTGGCGGTTCATTGTGGAAGTTTGGGTAAAGTCCAGCTCAAACAGAATGTGCTTGCCAGAAGGAAAATTGTATTGTGGGTTTTCCAGGAGCATGCAAATGTTTTTCTATTTGTGAGTCCTCTCTCAGATCCTGCACTGTCCATGAGGGAGTGATAGATGAAGTGCAGACCTTTCCTAATGCTGAGTTTACTCTAAGATGCTTTCTCATTGGAGGTCTCATTTCTCAGACACACAATCACTCTGGATCCTGATCCTACCACTTCCTACCTGTGTACCTTAGTCAAGTTTCTGAACCTTTCTGTCCCCCAGTTGGGAATGATACTTGGGAATATGTCTTCTGTGGGGAGTGATAGATAGTAGTACAATAAAATCAGTCAATTCCTGCCCAGTGTTTGGAATGGTGACTGACATACAGTGTCTTTTAGCTGTCCTCATCATCCCCAGTTGAATATGTCTCTTCTTCATCTCCACCCTTGCTCTGGGCTTCTCATCATCTTCAAAGCACTGTGCACTTTTCTATCTTCATGTTTATCTATGCTATTATTTTGACCTATTAGTCCCGTCTCTGCTTATTTGCAAGTCATTCTACAAGACCCAGCTTATTTTTCCAGATGCCTAAGGGAAATAATACATTATGTTCATAAAGAAGAAAGAAATATACATGTGTATATTTTTAATAATACATTATATATTATATATATATATATATATATATATATATATATATATATATATATACATCCACACATATATATAGATCTACATTAAGACACTCATCACATTGAATTGTACTTTTGACAATTGTCCAGTATTGGAATTTTATCTCATTGATTACAGAAACATACTTATTTTTCTATCTCAAGTCCTCTTTATTGTGTCTAATGCATACAACACACCACATTTATTTTCATCATTTTGATTTGATGGATGAAAAATAGATACTATGTTAATTGTATGGGCATAAAGCAAACAAAATACGTGTTTCACATTGCTAATGACTGTGGTTGTATTAAGATCATGGGATAGCAGATTTTTATTTTTTTTACATTTTGGTTAATTAGTTACTTTTTATAATAAAAGGTAAAAAATTAGTTACTTTTTATAATAAAAATAATTAAAACTTTAATAAAATATCTTACTTTTACAATCATTTACTTTTCCCAATACTACTAATTTCTCCCTTACTTTATTCATCTATTTATACAGCAAGCCTTTCCTGAATGCCTGCTATGTTCCTCACTCTTGAGTGTTAAATAGATAACATAAATAAATGAGTATAATCCCAGAACACAGCCTGGCACACATAGGTGCCAATAAACACCTGTTGAATGACTAATTGAGTGAATTAAGTAATGATGGATGTCGCGTCTTTAAGCACTAAAGTACAGTGAGGTGAAATGACACATCTAAAATCTGATTAATGGTAGAGCTGGGTGATTCCATGTCTCCTAAGTATATTCTCATTTTTCTTTTCCTACCATAATGCTGCCTGCTCATTCAAATATAAGAAAGTGAAGACACTGTAAATGCTATTTACCATAGCTGCGAAGCAATGGGAGGGCTTTGTAGCAGATGGGCATATATGGTGCAGATATTTCAAACGTACCTCTGTTGGGATTGGAGTCAGTAATGCTGGGAAGCACATTGAAAATGAACACATGGCATCAATCATCATGGCAACCCTTCCATATTATACAGATGCTGTATACAAACCATCCTTGCAAAGAAAGAGCATACATTATCCAAAAGTCTCTGGTAGGAGTAGGTTCAAATGAGATTCAAATGAATCTACTATTCCAAATAAGAGCAAGAGGCATATTGAGTGGCATCTGGGCAGAGCATGGCCTTGGGCTCAGATCTACTTGTGCTCAAATGTTGAATCTGCTACTTACTAATAATTGAAACTTAGAAAATCTTCTTAGATTAATTGTGTCAAAAGGTGTAGGTTTTTTCTCCCAAAAATATATGTTTTGACAAATTTAAACATTCACTTTTGCTTGATTTCAATAAATCTTCTTCGATACAATACACTCAATAAGAATTGATAAACTGGGAGGCCAAGCATGAGGTTGCAAAGTAGACATTGCTAGCTTCATTGTAGTTATGTCTTAGAGATTCAGTCGTCGCCAACATGTTCTTTCTTACAGCACCCTTAACTTTTTCATTATGATCCTTCTCAAAGTTTTTATAACGACTCTTTTCCAAAAGAGTACCATTTCCCTGAATATAAGATGGTATCTGTTTTTGCTTACCTCTTCTCAGAACTCAACATACTGCTTAGCTTAAAGGAGATGTTCAATAAATATCTATTGAGTAAAGACTTAGGAGTTTATTCCTACCTCAAACTCTACCACCAAGAATATATAGAATTTGATAAAGAAAGGAATTTAGAGCCATAAGTCTGGGTGGCTTTCCTGTCTTGCTGGTGTGGTTGTATAAATGTTGTTTATGGCTTGAGAAACATAAGGCCCTCATCTGTGATAGATTGTAACACTTCCCAGAGTTATTCCCTTTAATGAAACTGAATATGGCATTTACAGAGGGTTCATGTGTTCAGTTGATGTAGGAAGACAACTCAGAATGCCAACTGATAGATTCTGTCTCAAAGACACAGCTTTGATGCTCATTAAAAAATCACTAATTAAAAAATCACTAATTACATGCACTTAAAGGTTGTAAAGATAAAATAAACATATATGATTTATCTCTCTAATTTATTTTAATTAGTTGATGACGAAATAAGGATTTTTACTGTATTGGAAAAGAGACGTACCAAATACTCAGCTCTGGGGAGACTTTCGAGGAGTTCTCTAGAATGAATTCCTAGTCTAAAATCTCTGCGTCAAGAGATATGGACTTCTTTATTTGCAGCAATAGTTTTTTGTTTACCTAAATAGCATTTCCAGCAGACTGAACACTCTTCAAGGGAGACACATTTCCTCTTCCCAATTGTTTGGAGCCTAGAAGAATGTCTTTTTGGTAGCTGTCAATAAATTAAAAGACATATATGATGAACAAAAAGATAATGGGTTGGCAGGGAGTGGGAGGAATGAACAGACTGCCAAAGGACTTTGCCCAAGGGTGCTGGGGGTGGTCCACTGCATGTCCTTCCATTCACAGTAATGCTGTCTCCATGCCCCAAATGTTAAACAGCTCTAAATGACACAAGTGAAATCTGGGCCTCTAACATCCCTGTGTCCTAGTGGCTGTGTCATCTCTTCCTTTGAGCAATCCCTTCCCTTGTGTAGCATTGGGTTTAGTTTCAACTGTGCCTTCATACATCTTAAATGGACTTAGGGAACTTGTAAATAAAATGGGTCATTTTAAATGTTAGGAGCTCACCTTCTCTCATTTGTGTGAAATATGAACTTAAAGGGGCCAGGCTCTGTGGCTCAGCCTGTAATCCCAGCACTTTGGGAGGCTGAGGCGAGTGGATTGCCTGAGCCCACGGGCTCGAGACCCACCGGGCAACATGGCAATACCTCATTTCTACAATAAATCAAAAATTAGCTGGGCATGGTAGCACGCGCTTGTAGTTCTGGCTGCTTGGAAGGCTGAGGTGGAAAGATTGCTGGGGCCCAGCAGGTCGAGGCTGCGGTGGCCAGGAGCGTGCCACTGCACTCCAGTCTGGGAGAAGGAGTGAGACTCTAACTCAAAAAAAAAGAAAGGAACTTAAAGAAGACTCACAGAACCCCTCAGGGAGACAATGATTCAGCAGGCGGACCAGGAATAGCTGGAATCAAGATACAATGCCACCACTCCTTCTGCTGGCCTTTCTCATCACTTGCTGTCCAAGTGGTCTCTCATACTGGTTTTTTCCATGGAGCTAGAAACATGACATCTGGTATCTTCTGCAACTCACAGGCAATTCTACTATCAGGGAGATACTAGGTGTACTCTCTCAGCTCCATTTAAAAACAATTCTGGGAAAGATTCAGAGTGGTCTACTGTGATACATGTGCTTGTTCCCCCATCTCCCCAATTCCCTGTTGGCTTCCTGGACCAATCACTTGAATCATGGGTGGGAGATTTTTGAAGAACCATAATATGAAACCTAAATAGACTGCCTGATTGAAATAAAAAGCAGCGTTTCTTGGCTGAAAAGGAGATTACTGCTCATAGAATAAAATAATAGAGCAGAACTGCCAAATAAATGTCTATAGTAGCCTTTCCTTTCTTTATATGAATAAATAATTTAAATTAATTATTAATATATTTAAGCACCAACAATCTGACTTCTTTCAAACTTGTACAGTGGAAAAAGATGTAGATGCAAATTCTGGTTTAATAAATTATATTTGATTTTGGGAAAATAATTTTAACTTATCTAGACTCTTCTTTTCTATAAGATAACAATGGAAATAGCATTTTAATCTGTGACTAGCCTATTATATAGTATATTTTGATACACAGCTTAGGGTTAGATATAAGATAGATGCTCAGTAAATTTTAATTTCTCTTTCTCATTCTATGCCCCCAAAAGCTACCATTTATTCCTTGTATTCATCCTGTAAGATAGGGAAGGCATTATTATCACAATCTAACAGAACAATAATGCTTAAAACATAGAAAAGTGGATCATGAATTTATTCATTCTGTAATTCACTTAATCATAAAATACTAATTGAATGCTGGATGTACAACAATCAATAAAATAGAATTCTTCCCAAGAAGGAATTAGTAAAGGCGAATCTTTATCTTCTATCTTCTTTATCTTCTACTTTATCTTCTAATCTCAGGATTGTTTTGCCCTACCAAGCTCTCCTAAATGCTAAGTTTGATAATACACCTGATATTTTTTTCCTTTTAGGAGGTTCAAAGAAGTCAATAAAGCAACCTTAAAATTATATACAATAAGAACAAAACCCCAAAATTATCAGAACTGAACAAAATTATATTTCATTAATTAAGAATACTCCAGGATTTTTATATTAAAAATGACAAAAGTATATCATTTAGAACTATAAGACATATTAGTGTATACTAAAAAAGTCATTAAAGAATGTGAAAAACTGAAATTTGTTATACATATGTATGTCCCAGTGATTTAATGTATTTGTATCTTAAAATGCAGATACCATGATCTAATTTCACATTTATTCTCACAAGAAGCAATATCTTTAGCTTAAAGCTGGAGGAATCCCATTTATTATTTTAGAGTACATAAGAAGACTTTTATGCCTCCAGTGCCTGAGGAAGATATGAACTCCCTCTCTCTTCACATCTGTTTCTCCTCCATAAATAATCCACCCTGTTCTCAGACCCAGCATTAACAGGTAACCAACTGTGGTGCTCTGTGATAATTCATACTGATAAAATATTTCTGGAGTGAATTTCCATGTTGATGAAGTTTCCTGCATGACAGGCGAGAGCTCACTTGATTGACAATGCTTCGTTTCCAGTTCTGAGGCGCTTAGAGTATCTAGCATGTATTCCATCCAGGGTTGCAGATTGGGGAATGCTACACCATGAACAGAAGAGAGATAGGGTCATCCGGGGAGGAATGGCACTAACATATTTTTGAGACCGTATTTTGCAAAGCGACCTCAGTCACTTTGCGAAACACATTGTATTTGGGAGTCTCATTTACTCTCCACTATGGCCTTCTGAGTAGGTAAAAGAGCTATCAATGTCTCTTTAGCCATGATGTATACATTTTTAAAAGACTGTAACGATCAACAGGAGTAATTCTTCATGATAATACTGGAAGCACTGACTTAAGAACAATCATCTGGATTCTACAGAGTTCTACTCTGATCCCCTTTCCATAAGTCCCATTGCTGTTTGCTCTTTACCTTTGAGGAGAGGGCTAAGACCTGGTTGGAGACGGCAGCTCTTATCTTCATGCTTTTCTGATAGCAGTATGTTGCAGAATTTCTTCTGATTCAAGACCTTAGGTGTATGGGTGTGTCCGTGGATGCTTTCATTTTTTTCTCATTCAATGAAAATAAATCGAGATGTCAGTTTCTTTGCAACATTCTGGACTGGAAAGAATACAGAGGACTTGGGTATCTCAGTTCACAACTCAGGTCGCCCTCTGAAGCTCTAGTATGGATGGAAGAAGGATGTCATATTTTTAAGTAGTCTCTTTAAGAACTGCCAGACTTTTATTCTATCTTCTCAAGCTTATGTAAAGTAAGAACAATGACTTACAGGTTGAATTTAGATCAGTTTAAAGATACATTTAAGGGACATCACATCAGGTACTTGGTGCATGCCTTTTTTGTGTGATCACCATATAGCTAGGCAAAGAGATAAAGCAAATAATTGTTCAAGCCAGGCTTGGTGGCTCAGCCTGTAATCCTGCGGCTTTGGGAGGCTAAGGTGAGTGGATTGCCTGAGCCCGCGGGTTCAAGACCTGCCTGGGCAACTTGACGAGACCTCATTTCTACAATAAATCAAAAAATTTGCCGGGCGTGGTAGCATGCACCTGCAGTTCCAGCTACTCGGAAGGCTGAGGCGGAAGGATCACCGGAGCCCAGCAGGTTGAGGCTGTGGTGGCCGGGAGCATGCCACTGCCCTCCAGCCTGGGTGACAGAGTGAGACTCCAACTCAAAAAAAAAAAATTGTTCAATTTTATTTTTATTAAGACAAATGTACTGAAAGCATTATTAAACAAGTGCACTAAGCTAGGATTTCTTCTGCTCTGCTCTATATAGGAATTACTATTATACTGAAAATGACATTATCATTCTTTTTGTGCCAAATATGGTTCAGAGTGTTAAGGTATCTTAATTAAGCCAACACATTCAATAGGTAACAGAGCATGGGTTCAAATTTCAAATTGTTTCCCAAGTATTTCTTCACATTCTCACATATCTTGTTACTTTTATAGATCTGTGATTCATACAAGATCTAATTATCTATTTCTTTTCTTACTTTTCCTTCACTGTATATTATACTATTATACTTTGCCAATTTTAAACCACCAGTCTTTGGCCATGGATGGACTTCACAGACTGTATGAACCTTAATAAAAATTATACTCAAAATTTGGTTGTGGGGTAGGTGAGTTTTCCTGGGGAGTAAAAAGTCTTCACATTTTGTCATATTTTTAAGTGGGTCTGTGATCCAAGATGATAAACCCTTCCAATACTTCTCCATTCAAGGAAAGGAAATTGAGACATTTACAAATGGGCATGAAGGAGCCAACCCCATTATTGAGACTGGCTGCCTCTTGGGAAAAAATTTTTCTCTTCCTGCCTTCTCTGAGCTTTCAAAGGCTCCCAAGTACTTTGGTTACACATTGTAATGAATCTTCATTAGGCAACTAGAATACCCTTTTTTTCTTCAGAAATTATACCCATGCACTTTCACCATAGGCCCATCAAAACAAAAAGAATGTGAGAATAAATGAAAGTACTCAACAGGTGAAAAGTGAGTACTCTTGCCTTTGCTAGGGTCATGACCTCTGCATTTCAGACTGTAACTAGGGTGTGCATTTCTGCCTCAGGAGCATCCTTCCACTTTCTTCAAATAGAGAAAGCCTGAGAATGGTCATGGATGATGACAGGAAAGTGTGTTAAACAGCTAACATCTAAATATATTTACATTTAATGACTTCCATGGGAACCAGATTGCTTCTGAAATCCAAAAATGTATGACTTTATCCTCACAGTATCAGTTTCACAATATACCATTGACCACAAAATTTGGTTGTAGAGATCTCAATAAATTAATGCCATTTTTAAGTAATGCTTTTCAGATGCGTGATGCTTTTGACAAGTTCTTTACTTTTTAAATATTCTTGATTTTAAAAATTTTTCATGGAGACAATTCTGTTGGTTACTAACATTTTTGACACCCTTTGCCTACAAATTTGTTCACTCCATTTTGTATTCATTTATTCAATGCCTGTTGGGTTCTACAGGTGGCACTTTTTATCTTTGAACATTCTTCTCCTAAGAAGGCCCGAATGTAACTCTAGGCATCATTAGACATGAGTAAAACACAAAAATGGGACAAGAGCTGGATTTAATCATCATCCAAGGGGGCCGGCCACGTGACATATATTCAAGTCATGATTGCAAACCATGATTCCTCAGATTTTCTTGAAAAGTTTTCACTGCCTCCACATGGAGAAATGATACACGCATTAAATGTTCATAGTAATTTTGATTCATGATAAACGAGAAATCAAATTTTTTACAAGCATATAGTTTTCCTTTTTTCCACTCAACCAACTATCTTTCTTTAAATATTTTAGGCCTCAGTTTGTGAAAAGGAAGAAATGCAACCTACGGAATAGAAGGTGTCAGTTGTTTTCCATGTCATTTCTGCTTATTTTAATCAGTCAAACCCACCCCAAAAGTGAGAAATCTAAAGAAATAACACAGAGATACTCTAGCCCCATCCTCTGCATTTGTCCAGGAGTCCCCAAGTCTATAAGCTTCTTGAAGATCAGGGTCTTTTCTTTCTCCTTCTGCACTGAATCCTTAATGACTACAAGTCACATATTAGATTTACTTATTGTTTTCAGACTGCCTGACAATGGAATCTTCCTCCTCTTCTACATTTACTCTCTGTTCTCCATTCCATTCCATGTACTGCACAGCTTTGACCTTCACCTCTGGCTTTTCTTGGCTCCTAATACTTTACGCAATCTTCCCTCGTGTCCCCAGTAAGTCAAGCTTTACACATCCAGGCTCAGATTCCCTTGCTCACTCTCAGTTCTGTGCTTCAAACTGCTACTTAGTTAGTTATGCAAGCTCCTTGATATTCTAGTTTCTTAGCTATCAGAGTGATTACTCTGAATATCTGGTAAATGATATGTAAATATTTCACTTAATTGGGTTTGTTAAATGCATAGCAGTCCAAACATGAACTAGATGGAAAAAAAATATAGAGCTCAGTAAAACAAAAGTTTCCCCATCCCAAGAAACTCTGAGTCTGGTTGACCATCATCATTACAATAAAACAAAATGACACCATACTGAATCTATGTCTCCAAAAGGCCCTGAACCATAACTTCTTTGTATTTCTAGTACTTCTGGTTAAGTTTCAGCAGAATGAATCATAACCAGATTCCAAGAAACAGCAGGCTGGTTGCCATAAACAGCTTCATGTGTGAAACAAGAAACAGATATTCTCTGATATTTTTCAAATGTTGAGGTGAGAAATGAACATGACAGTTACGAATGTGGGGGCTGATTCTGAGAAGTAAAGGACTGAAATGAAGAGTAAAATCAAAATGCCTTTTTCCCAAGTTAGAATAAACTGTGCAGCAAAGTTTTGCAGCAAGAAGACGACAGTAATGTGGGGATGAGGTTTCGATCCTCTTCAAATCTTCATGGTGCAATAATCACAGATATCAAGGATCAAGCTTCCCCAAATCCTTCTAATCAAAACTTTAGAAATGCCACCATTTTTAATGTCTATCCAACATATGCATGCATATACAAATATCCTGACCACATTTTCTACTTTTATAATAAACATCTAATATGAAGAAACTGAAGCTAAAAATGGAAAGCAACTGTCTTTCCTTAATTTATTATATTTTGGAATTTCCCGCTGAGTAGAATTAAACAATAAAAGAGACACCTAAAAGTTAATTGTATGCAGCAAGAGTGAGTGATCTTTAAAGGGAAAATGAGGAATGTGCTAGAGATGTTAATTTATGTCAATCTATAGACTGTAGGGTCAGTGGGGCTGGTGGGGAGTGTGTAGGACAACAAAGTTAGAAAAAAATGCCTATAATTAGTTAAAGTTTGCATTTTCTGTGCACCAAACAAGTTGTGAACAAGTACTGAAGTAGACTGAAAGAAAAAGTGTATGTCCTTTCTTCTTTCCCAACTCATTTCTCCATTGAGACTGTGGGTTTTTAAGAGCAAGAGATATAAGACATTTAAGGAGAACTTCAAGCAAAAACCTGAAATTTAACAAAGCATTCAAGATTTCTGCCCATGTATTCAACCTTCTTGTTTGATGCTTTCTGCATGCCTTTTGCCCTCAGCATTGTTAATCTGAGTGATTCTTCTTGTATGTCATGCAGTTTCTCTCTACCATGACTTTGCTCATGCTGTGCTTTCCTTTTGGAATTCTTTTGTTCAGTTGTTCAAACCCTAATCACCTTTCCCGACTCAGACAGGGTCAAGTTGCCCTCTTCACTACTGGAGTGCCCTTTCCGATCTAAGCCATCACGTTTTCTACATTGCTTTCTCATTATCTGCTAATGCCTCTGTCTCCCCTAGAAGAACAAGAAGGCAGGGAGTGTTGTCTTACTCATGTCTTTATGTGGTATATAGCACACATTCAACAGATGTCCTGAATGAGTGAACGTGAAAGAAGCTTCTTCTCTTTAGAGTCCAAGGCTCTGATTCCGTCAACAACATCCCTGTCAATTATTGCCCAACCTCTCATAGATGGCTCGTTCTGATGGAGGAGCAAGCCATTAGCAGAGGCAGCCCACTCTTATTTCCTCTTTGTTTTGTTTTTCTATTTCTTCTTGTGACTGGCATACCTTGGGGGGTGGGATATATTCATAAAGCGTTTGTAAGATTTCAAGTCAGAAAATCTAAGGACTGCTTCTGTAAAGCTTCAACAAAATTCTCTGGGTTTGGGTATGAATGATCTTTAGTTTTGGGGTAATAGATATCACCACATTATTCAATTTGCAGTGTTCCTGTGAGAACCAAGTAAGAAAAAAAAATGTGAAAGAAGTACCTAAACTATAGAAATATTTTGCAGCTATTAACTGTAATTGTTATGAGATAATTTTGTTCTCTGGAGTCAAGTAGGATGAAGAAGTGTCATTCTAGATTAATTCAATATCTTTTTTTCCATCATCTTAGATATTCTGCTAGAAAATGTGAATTGTATAGTTGTTATGTCAATATCTTTTGATTTATAAGTTGAGAAATTAATGTTTTTAATTGACCAACTAAGTGACACTGCTGAGATATAATTATTCTTGCTGTGCCATGTTAGTAACAATAACGTGGTTTAATATTTGTGAGGCCCTGGTCAGTGCACAAAGTACTTCTAAATTGATTGCTAAGATTACCACTTTTGAGCATCCACTAGTTTCAAACACTGTGCTAAGCTGTTTATTTACAGGATCTCATGTTTTTGCAGCTATTTTATAAGATTTGCATTACTAATCTCCTATTACAGATAAAGAGACTTAGGGTCAGAAAGATCAGATGGTTGCCTACAAATTATTCAGGAAGTTGTTGACAGTGGCATATTTGAAGTCAGTGTCCTGAAATGCTTTCCTGATCTGCAGCATTTTTCCCCCATAATTAATATAATTTCATCTGATTCTGAGAGCCATTCTAAGAAAGAGGCTTTTCACATTGAGAATATTTAGATAATTAGGGGATTTAAGAGTCCAAAGCTAAGCAGTAGAAGAATTAAAAAAAAATTATTGGCCAACAAACATACGAAAAAATGTTTAACCTCACTAATCATCAGAGAAATGCAAATCAAAGTTACAATAAAATACCATCTCACACCAGTCAGGATGGCTTCTATTAAAAAGTAAAAAACAGCAGATGTTGGCGAGGATGCAGAGAAAAGGAAACATTCCTACACTGTTGGTGGGAATGTCAGCTACATCTCCACCTGTGGAAAGCAGTTTGGAGATTTCTCAAAGAACTGTAGATAGATTTACAACTTGACCCAACGATATCACTACTGGATATATACCCAAAGAACTACAAATCACTTTATGAAAAAGACCTGTACGTACATGTTTATTGCAGCCCTATTCACAATACCAAAAACATGGAACCCAATGAGGTACCCATCAATGGTGGACTAGGTAATGAAAATGTGGTATATATACAGCATGAAATAATACACAGCCATAAAAAAACAAAATCATGTCCTTTGCAGAACATGAATGCAGCTAGAGACCATTACCCTAAGCGAATTATCACAGAAACAGAAAACTGAAAACCACACGTTCTCCCTAATAAGTGAGTTGTACACTGAACGCATATAGGCACAAGTATAGAAACAGCAGACACTGGGGCACTTCTAAATGGGGAAGGAAGGAACGGCGATAAGTGTTGAAAACTACTCACTGTATACCATGTCCACTACTTGGGTTGATAGGCTCACTAGAAGCCCAAGTCTCACCATCACGCAGTATTCCTACATAACAAATATGCACATGTACTCCCTTGAACTGAGTTAATTATCATAATAATAAAATTATCTGTCTCCAAGTATTTTTTGTTTGAACGTGTTGGGGAGAAGGCGTGAAAATTTGACTGGAATTATAACAATTGAGAAACACACATTCTTTGAAACGGGACAACAATTACATGGGATAGACTTATGATCACTCTCTACCTGGTGACATTTTCCCCTTATTTATTTATTTTAGAGTTGCGGGGTACATGTGAGGATTTACTTCATAAGCAAATTGTGTGCAGGTGAGGTTTGGGCTTTTAGTGAGTCCTCTCTCCTGGTAGAGTACATGGTACCCAGTGGGTGGTTATGTGCTCCTTGTTCCCCTTGCCTTACTTCCCCCATTAGCTGTTCCCAGTGTCAGTTGTCTCCACTTTTGTGCTCAAGTGCCCAATATTTAGGATCAGCTAATGAGTGAGAACCTGCAGTATTCTGTTTTTTGCTTCTCTGAAAGTTCTCTTAGAATGATGGTCTCCAGTTACATCTATGTTGCTGCAAAGGTCATGTTTCTGTTCTTGTTTATGCCTACATGGTATTCCAGCATGTATATGTACCACATTTTCCTTATCCAGTCTATTGCTTTCCTGTCTGTGGTCATCTGCTTTGATTCTTCTCGTGCACTGTGCTGTTTCTCACCACTATGGCTTTGTTCATGCTGTAGTCTAGTTTTATTAGGACCCAAGTTTTTTTGTATGGCAAAAGTCAACTTTTTCAGTTTTTTTGTCAAATAGCAAATGATGGGATTTACCCCCAAGTTAATGTTGCCAATGTGACATTATATTTTATAAGATAAGATGGTTACTTCTTCCTTTGACAGACAGGGACCCCTAAACACCAGGCATGTGGTATCATGACAAGAAGATATCAGTATACCCTATCCTCCAGGGATGCTGAGAGGTATACATTAAAGTGTTTAAAATCCCTTGCACACAAATGTGAATCCTTTTCTCATTTCCTTCAGATTTATTCACACTTGCTTTATAGAATGTTGTCATTGTTTTTTCATTGTTTTTTGTTTGAGAAATCCTTGAGGGCTTTGAATTTAATTCACATGTTTTTTGAAAATTATTTCTGGTCATGCTGGCTGAAGGGCAAAGGCCACCAATGAGTACATATAAAATAAAACTCAAACACTTGAGTAGCATTTTGCCCACATCCTAATCCAGCTCGATCTTCCCGACTCTCTGAGTCAGCAACCACCCTCAGCATAATCACTTCCACCTCCATTCTTTGTCCACATGTGGAGTCTCCTATATGTCAGATAGAGAAAGAAAGCATCCAGGTTGGCATTCAGATTTCTGGCAACTCAGAAAGCTAGGTGAATGACAGTATACCTCTTTGAATCAGAACACAAAAGAAGAATGTGTTTGGGGAAAAATGTTAAGGTTTCCATAGCATGTCTGCCCTTTATACAAAGCACAAATCCTTCAAGATTTAGCTCTGCAGTAAGGCTCCTCTGGTTCCCTATACAGTCCCTAATCCCCAGGACAAATCATTTGCCCATTATTTCACCTTGACTGCCCTAAACTACCATATCTCCCATGATATATTCAAGTTGTCTGTTTCATAATTTGTTCTCTCTTTTTTTTTTTTTTTTG
>NW_007001819.1:75816-78450 GCF_000164805.1 Carlito syrichta
TGTAGAGATGAGGTCTCGCCAAGTTGCCCAGGTGGGTCTCGAACCCTCAGGCTCAGGCAATTCACTCACCTCAGCCTCCCAAGGCGTGGGGTTACAGGTTGAGCCACTGAGCCCAGCTCTATAATTTGTTCTTTTTTCATATCATGGACTTAGTCATACTAATTTTTGCATTCACGGCACTATCACAATGCCTGACATAGTAAGCACTCAATAAATGCTCATTGAGTCTATATAATAAATAAAAAGTTCAGGTCTTTTCTCTTCAAGGCCGTTATGTTTTCCTTGGTACTCCCCTCTCTAAATGCATTCTTACTTTCTGACAGGCTCCTCCTACCATACTTTATCCCATGGTCAAAAATCCGATCCTCATTCACAGGGATATCGACATGGCATAGGTGTTTAATGAGGCAGAGCAGGGGGTCCTGGCCCAGCTGCAAGCATCTCTCCCATCCGCTTGGGCAATGGCCACTCATTCATTCCCTCCTCTTTTCAGGTCCAGTCCAGATATTCAGCTTCTTTTTGCCACTTCATCTCTAAAGCCAAATTGACAGCCTGAGAATCCCTGAGCTCTTGGATATATTTTTCTGGTTATGTTATTCTGTCTGTATCTTCATTTTAAGATTTCACACCTTGAGGGAAAAGCAGAAAGTGCTATTTTTTCCTCTGCCCCGCAGGAGGTAGAGTGGATTCTGAACAGTATGAAATGATCTTGCCAGGGGCTGAAGTCATTCTCAGGTTCTAACCATCTATCTGTGTATTCAGAGAAATGGAGGGGCTTAGCATTTCTTTTTCCTGTCAGTAGAACACAGTGTCTTATTTAGATTCAGTGGGAGAAGAAAAGAACAAGGAATAGAAAATGTCAGAAAAGGGGAAGGTTTATGTCGATGGATCACTTGTGCATCATTTAAAAACCCTAACACATACTTCTTGACTGGAGACTAGCATAGTGGAAGGGAAAAAATTCCTTGACCTTATTCCAATTTTTCTTTGATAATAACCCCTCATATTTGCATATATATATTTTTAATTTTGTGCAATGGAGCTGTATTCATGAACTCATCTCATTCTTTAAAGAACCCAGTGGAATCAGTAGGATAAAAAATTTTTCCGAAGTTAACACATGAAGAAAGCAAAGCTCAAAGACAATGTGCAATCAGGGATTGTCCATGGGCTCATTGTCAATGAACTGTGGTCTGGCAGGAAACCTCAGTTTTCCAAATCCTCTCCTATGTGCCTTCTCCTCTAAGCAGGTGATCTTTTGTATAAACAGGCAACATAAACGTTATACACAATCATGTATTCATTTGTAATTAAGAGAAAAAAGGAATCAAGTTATATTTTTGTTTCCTAATTTTAAAGTGTATTATTTTTAGACATTTAAGTTATCTTTCCCCAAAAAACCATAAAGTGGAACATTTAATTATTTATCAAAAAGTTACAGGCACAAATCTTCAAGATTAAGAACTTTTCATTTTTCCTCATCGTCTCCAATATGCCAAGTATATTATTGTCCATATAGCTTAATTTTTGATGACAGTTCCTGCTCACTATTCAAGTCCAAGCATATATATTTCAAAGTTTATTTATAGCACACCTACCATATAGTAGGTGTAAATATACAAGTCACAAGAATATGATACACTAATTTTCATGCTGGAAATAACAATGGTTGTAGTATTTATGTAGCATTTCTTATAGGTACTGCACACATATTAACTAATGACCCTATGAAGTAGATACTATTATCCCCTTCAGTTTATAGATGGGAGATCTGAGGCAAAGATCTGAGGCAAAGAAAGGTAAAATAACTTGTCCATTTTTATATATATTTTATGGAGTGGAAGGTGTGATATTATTGGATGAAGAGGTTAGTAGTATTTAAATATCCTTTGAGGCGGCATCACTCTCTCCCCTTCCCACCTTCTTCATGAAGCCTCCTCTGATGCTCTCCATACATATTCCTCTTACCTCTCCATTCTACAAATTTCAAAAGCAGTTAGTTTCTTTCCTACTCATATTTATTTGTCTACCATTCACACAGTTACTGTACTCTATTTGTTGAATATTCTTGTACGCTACACACTGCTCTAGGTGCCAGAATGGCAGCAACAGGCAACTAAAAAGTATTTTCCCTCTTAGAACTCCCCTTACAAAGTGGGGATGTCATCAAATAAATAAACACAAGACATCTTAGGCAGGTTTTGATAGTTGCTAAGAAGAACATTAAAGCAAGAAAATAAAAGGAGAGGGAATGCAGGGTCAGAATGGCTCTCTCTCACTGACCAAGGAGCCACTTGGGGATTAGAATCCAGAAAATAACGAATGACCTGAGAGTCCCAGGACTCTTTCAGAGACAAAGGAAAGTACAGTAAGGTCAACTTAAAGTTAGCCTTGATGATCTCAGAGCAGACGGTGGTAACCTGTGGGTAGAGGGGAGGGAGGGAGGGAGTCTTACCAGATGTATGAAGTCTCCTGAAACCCACTTGATTCTGGCTCAGGCAAATGTAAGAGGCTGTGTTAACTGGAGCACAAACGAGCTGATCATCTCTTTGAACTCATAGTAACAATAGTGGTGTGGTTTTTTCTTTTTTTTTTTTTTTGAGTTGGAGTCTCACTCTGTCACCCAGACTGGAG
>NW_007001819.1:78492-198124 GCF_000164805.1 Carlito syrichta
CGCTCCCGGCCACTGCAGCCCTGACCTGCTGGGTTCCGGGGATCCTTCCGCCTCAGCCTTCGGATTAGCTGGAATTAAAGGCATGTGCTACCACGCCTGGCTGTTTTTTTTTGTTTTTTTTTTGAGTTGGAGTCTCACTCTGTCACCCAGACTGGAGTGCAGTGGCCACTCCCGGCCACTGCAGCCTCGACCTGCTGGGCTCCAGCCATCCTTCCGCCTCAGCCTTCCAAGTAGCCGCGCCCGGCTGATTTTTTGATTTATTGTAGAGATGAGGTCTCGCTGCCCAGGCGGGTCTCGAACCTGCGGGCTCAGTCAATCCACTCACCTCAGCCTCCCAAAGGCGCGGGATTACAGGCTGAGCCACAGAGCCTTGCATTTTTTTTTTTTTTTTAAATTGTAGAGATGAGGTCACACCAAGTTGCCCAGGCGGGTCTCAAACCCACGGGAGTGGTGTGTTTTTTATATATCATTATGACAATTAGCATCACCAGTAGTATCCTTACTGTTGCTATCAGCGCAATTAATTTGAAATATACTCTTCCCTTGTCCCAGTCACTCTCTTTCAGAATTAATTCTTTTTTTTTTTTAAGCAGGATTTATTGAGAGGACAAAAAGCTCCCACAGTGGGTGAGGACCTAAAGGGGTTGCCCCAGAATTCATTCTTTAGAAATAAAAACATAAGTATCTCAGGAGAGCCAGGCAAAGCTGCTCACTGTTCAGCTTTTGGAATAGCAAAATTTCTCACAGCATAGAATGTCTTTTAAAATTCAAATAAATAAACTATAGAAAAACCACCTGATGAATATAATTTTATTCAATAAAGTTACAGCTTCATCAATGAGATTTTATCCCACTCCCCCAAATGCATAAATGTATGTCTGTTTGGTGTGGAGGGAGAGAGGTGGGGAAAGGGGAACCCAAAGTTCACAGACCCAAAAAATAGGGAAAGGCCAAAGAGAAAAAATTTGTCTCTGTGGATTGTGGCTTCATTAACATACAAGGGCTGGCTACTCTGACCAAGTAACTTAGGCTGCCTCTAGAGAAAAAGCAAGTACTATAACATTTCTTCTATAGTTGATGCATCTGAAAAATGGCCTCGATACTCCTGGCTCCATGAAGAGAACTACTAGGATGAGACAACTCACTCCCTTTGCTTGAATCTAAGCTTCTCACCAAGAAATCTTATGTTAAGAACAGGGTTCCTTGTGTAGAGTACTGGATGGGGAGGATGAATTTTTCAACCTACAGAGAATTCCACTGGCAGTTACTATTTTTATTTGTTTATTGTAAATCATTTTTTTATTTTAAATTGACATCTGACTTCATCTGCTCCGTACAAGTTTGGTTACTGTAGTCAATCCCCTTGAGGGCAATCATTTTTGCATTTTTCTCAAAATTAAGATTCAATACTCAACCGAGGGGAACAAAACACAGAATCAGTAGGATCTAGGGGCGGTGGTCTTGAAAAGGGGTGTTGCAGGTAGCATTTGACAATGTCTGTGGACATT
Source organism: Carlito syrichta (assembly GCF_000164805.1). Classification (NCBI taxonomy): domain Eukaryota; kingdom Metazoa; phylum Chordata; class Mammalia; order Primates; family Tarsiidae; genus Carlito; species Carlito syrichta. Next base: position 80,001 of record NW_007001819.1, read on the forward strand.
GTAGCTTGTCATGACGGGGGAGTTGTTACTGGAACCTGGTGTGTAGAGGCCTGGCATGCCGCTAAACACTGCAATGCACAGGACAGCCCTTCACTCCACCCCTAAAAAAGAATCATCATAATAAATGAACTGACTCAGAAACAGAAAATCAAATTCCACATGTTCTCACTCATTTATGCAGGAGCTAAAAGATCACAAAGATGGAAAGAATAAGACTCTGGAGGCACCAATAAGGGGGGGCAGCTGGAAGGGGAGTTGGGGATCAGAAATTTCCTATTAGGTTCACTCTCTGGGGAACAGGCCACCTGAGACTCAATTCCCACGCCTACACAATACGTCCATGCAATGAACATGCATGTGTACCTCCTGAAGCTGAGAGGAAAAAAAAAAAGATCATCTGGTCTGAGTTGTCAATAGTCCAAAACTGAGAAATTTTAAGCTACAGCAACATGCCACCTTTGGATTTTTGTAGGAGCCACATTGGGCCATTTTCTCCGGATTCACTTTGAAATCTTAATAAAAACAAGAGTTCTTGCATATTCCCATTCATCAGTTTATTTTATTCTCACTGGTATCCTTGTGTATAGGAAAGGCTTACCAGCTCCGTTTCTCAGATGAATAAACCGTGGAGGTTATGACATAGACTCTAAAAACTTTGCAAATAAATTAATAACTGCTTTGTGGACTAGAACCCAATTTTTAGCTCTCCTAATCAGGTATATTTTCCCCAGTCTGGCAACTTCAGACAATCACCCTTGATGGTTTGCCTGAGTTATATCTGCATGACTATCTGGATTTTGGTGCTTGCACTGATTAAACAGATTATTATTTGTAAAGCACGTCAAATGTTTGCTGTCAACTCCATATATCGAAAAGAACAAAACAAGAAAACAATTCACTTTATGTCTGAGAATTTACTGTGGTTTATGTGCTCTGAAGTCCCATTTGCATATAATTTGATACTTATCTTGTGGTGCAGAAATGTTAGTCTCCTAGATCAGCAATGATACAGATGAGGAATCTGAGCCATCTGCCGAACAATTCCCTCGTTTTCTTCCTTTACCTCTGATTTATTTAATGTGAATGAAACAATAATGCTGTTTGGATGGAAGATGAGTGAACAACACTGGAAATGTCAGAGGCACAGATCATAGGCACAATGTGGAATGTTCTTCTCTAATGTGAATTGCAGATAGCTTATCAGTCTGTGGATCTGAAGTATAGAGGTGGAATTCTTAGCCTCAGCAACAATTCTTCCTGAATTCAGTGGATTCATAGAGATGGACTTGCAGAAAGAAAGAACCAACCTTATGAATGTAATGGCTGAGACATCGAGAGGGGCAGCGCGGTGCTCAGTTTTACAGCTAATAATTGTCAGAGTAAAAAATAGAACAGGAGTTTTGTCTGTTAGATTCTTATAACTATAGAGTGCTAGAGATAGCATGTTCTTTAAGAATTATCTGAAATGTGAAATATAATCCAAATATTTGTTAAATAAAATATGCATGAGCACAGGGTAAAAAGTTTGTAAAACCAATGCCTGAATTCAGGAAAAATTATAATTCGGAAGTAATGCTCAGAGCAGAAAACAGAAGGAAGGGTCTTGTGAGGGATGTCATCTTAGGGCTGATGGGGGAGGGTCCTAGGGTTTGATGAGGAAGTGGTATCCAGGGTTCGAGGTTTAGATAGGAAGAAAATTATGTGCAGTAAATGTAAAGGATGAAGAAAGGGTGTAGAGAGGCAAATATGTCAGAATATTGGAAATCAGTAGAGCTTAGAGAGATATGCCAAAGTCTTGAATGGTGCATTTGTGCCATTGTGATTGTTTTCTGTGGTGCCCCAAAGAAGTAGTAGCTCTGAAGACAGGAAAGGGATTTCTCAAGAGTAGTTTCAAGGAGCTGTAATGAACCAGACAGGTAGGAAAATTTGTCATTTAATTATTATAGGAGTGGCAAAATTTCTTAGAAGAGACAATAGGACCCCACATTTAAGCTGAGGGTTTTTTTAAAAAAATAGTTTTTTGTCTTTGGGATGATACAAATTGCCACTTGACTATCAAGTAAGTTTTTCAATCCTATGTGATTTGAGTAATGAATGACATGCATTGGCAGGAAGAAATAATTTGAATCTTTAGAGAACTTTTGGGTACTATCAGAAAAAATTCAGCTATATTCATTTGGTTGATATGTGAAAATTAAACTTAGAATATTTTAGTATTTGAATTTAGCATGTGATCTTGTCAGAGTCTTTGATAGCCCCTCAAGTCCTCTGTGTGGCACAATGGCCCTGTTCATGTCTCTGACTTTATGGTAAGATTTTGCCCACATGTGCCTTGCCTCAGTCATCATAACTAGATTCTCTAGTCTTTCACACCTCTTCTAATTTGTCTAGTCTATCTGCTGTGGTGTTCTCATATTTTGTCTCATCGATTCTCTCCTACCAGATTTTGAAAGACAAAACTTACATAGTATCTTCCTTGATAAAAAGTTAGGTGTCTGGTTGTAGTGTAGGCTACGTTGTTTTGACTAAACTTTAATATCTTATTTCTTAAAAATAGGACATCCCTATTGATTTCTCTATTTTTTATATTTATTTGTATTTTTAGAGGGGTCCACATTTTGTTATCTCCCTTGATATTCAATTTGAGTTAAATGGGACAGAGTTTATTAAGATCATTTTCCAGATAGGCAACTGAGGTCACAGTATGACTTAATGATATGTACAGGACTTAATCACAGGTTTATCAAATGTTATTTTTAGTTAGGAAGATAACAAAGTATAGATCAATGATCCTCAAACTTGAGTGTTCATAAAATCACTTGGAAAGATTGTTATCACTCAGGTATCTGGTCCCCTACAGCACTCCCTGCTTAGTCTTCTGATTTAGATCTGAGGTTGGTTTTAAGAATTTGCTTTTGTCATAATTTGGAAACATCTGGTCAGGAGCTTAAGCACCTAGACTCTAGAAGTGAATTGGGTTTGAAGCACAACCTTGTCTGTTACAGCTGTGTGCTTCTGAAAAGTTACTTAACAAATCTGTGCTTCAATTCCCTTATCTGTAAAATTGAGACGGTAACAGTACTTACAGAGTTATTATGAAGATAAATGAGGCAATCTTTATATAATGTTAAAACAGTGGCTAGCCCATGAGAAGCTCTGTATATTTTTGTTAAATAAACAATTACTAAACTTTTCTGACAAATGTAAAGTACATGCTATTCTTATCCTGAAGTATATTGTGGTCACAAGTCTTAGAAATCCCAAGAATTGACTTAACAAGCAAATTATTATTTTTATAAAAATTGAACTGCTATCTATTGATAATAGAGGATTTGAAAAATGTCTTTAAAAGGTGATAAATGTTACTCCAAATCCCACCAAATGAGAGTAAGAATCTATATCTATCATCTCTCTCTGTCTCTCTCTCTCTCTATATATATATTCACATCTATATCTGTATTCATATCTATATGTAGTTGTATAGTTTAGATTATGTTGCACTACACGTATAATTTTGTAGTCTATTTCCTGTTCTTTCAGTAACTAGATTTAACTTGAATTTTCTCCTTCTCCTTATTTTTGCAATTTAAAACATTTTTGAAGAAAATCTTTTGCGTTAAATGCTGTCAGTGCATCCGCACAATAGGCTTGTAATTTAGGCATTGAGCTTTCACTCAGCAAAAATACTTTTAAGTGTTTAAGACTTCTTGTTAGATCTGAGGGTACAAAGTTGACTAACACTTGGCCCCAGCCTTCTAGAAGTTTCTGCAAACTGCTGAAACAAAACCTGGAATAGTGCCACATAAGAGAATGAAGAGTGAGGAATTAGTTCTCCAGTAGAATCAGTAAGTCCTCTTTGTGTTGGGATCTGCGTTGAGGATAAATTAGCCACGTAAAAAGAATGGAGTAGAAACTACTGAAAAAATACAAATATTTATGCAAATTCTCAGAGTTTTGAAGGTGTCTTGCATGTTATACAAATGCTGAAAAATTTAGTGAGACTGATATTCCGAAAAAATGGCAAGTGATCATGCTTTTATTTATTTATTTATTGGTACCCTTCTCCTTCTTGTATAACATGAAGCCCAAAGAATCAAGGAACATTTCTGTCTTGTTTCCTACCATATTATCAGTGCCCAATAAGCATAATATTTTAATAAAAAGTAATAATAACAATAAGAATATACTCCAAAGAGGTTTATATGGGTAGGGTTGATTTTACTTACAGCAGTCAGCTTAGGTTAAGTAACTCTGCAATAACACGTATCTCCCACATATCAGTAAATTGAACAATAAATATTGGCTTCTCACTCGTGCTTCTGTCTAATATGGTTTCACTCTGGTTCTGCTCCACATTATACTTATTCTGCTTCCTGGAGCTGAAGGAGCAGTCTCTTCATGCCAGTTGCACAGCAGAGGGAAAAAAAAAAGAATCTGGAACCACAGAGTGACTCTTGAGGTCTCTACACAGAAATAGTACAAGTCACTTATATTTCATTGGACAAAGCAAAGCCACATTTCTAAATCTAATATAATAAAGATGAGGTTGTATGGTCATACTCAGAGAAGGACTGTTGTTAATTCAAATAATATTACATTCGATACATTTTCATCATACAAATGGGAGAACTAAAACTCTACAAGATCACATAATTTACTTGAGGTAATAAAATTGACAAATTCTAAGTAGTAGGTCAGTAGGCTGAACCAGTGTCATGGGAAAAATGCAAAGTATTGCAAAAAGAGTAGGCCAAAAAAAGTCTATTTAAAAAGTAGATCAGAGAAAAGGGGTAGATCTGTTTCTCCAAGATTGAAGAGGGGGCCAGATTCTGAAGGCACATTTGGCAGTGAATGCTTGAGGTTGAAAGCATTTAAAGCTTCAATGCAGTGGGTACAGGTTGCCATGGTAATGGGGTGGTGGTCTGTGTCATGCAACTCACAAGAGCTGATCACAATAGATTAGGTTAGGTTGGCCCTTTAAGGCTGGAAGACAAATACTTTGGATAAAAGGGTAATCTGTACAAAGCATGTTTGGGAGAGGCTACAAGACAAGTAGAAGTAACCACCTCTGGGAAACTGGTTTTGTCCCTCATTAATGATTAGAAAGTGGGTTAAAATAAGCTGCTGAAAATGCATGAAATGCATGACAGAGCTAAGCAGCATTGTTAAAATGGCTGGCACTTTGACTAACGTTACCCCATTTTGGCTTTTCACTAAGGGTTGAATTTAAATTTACAGTTTGTGTCTCTGGTATAAATAATTTTTCAGTAGTTTCTTGTCGCTGCTCTAGCTCTGTCAGTCAAACTTTCCCCAAATCAACAAGAATACTAAATGATAGCAAAGCTATTAATAGCATTGCTATATTAGATTAGAAATTTTAGTGAAGGTATGAGAAACATTTTTGCCTCACCTGGCATTCAGAGTAGACTATATTATTGCCTTAATGATATTCTGGAATGGCCAATGGCAAGTATCAGTGCCGAATAACTATGACATTTTAGCAAAAAACAATAATAATAAAAATAATAATATACTTTAAAGGGCTTTATATGGGTAGGATTAATTTCACCTGCAGCTGTCACCTTAGGCTAAACTATGCAGCTTGGGCTGTAACAGTTATGATTTTCTGTTGGATGCCTTTGGGTCATCCCAAAGCCAGGATTGTAGCCCAGTGATGAAATATATACAGGGAAAAGGACTTCTTTAAGAATTCTAATCCTCTTTTCAATCTCTTACTCTGGTTTCTCTGGGCATTTCAGCCAAAAGTTGTATAGCATAACTTTGGAATTACCTATCAATTTTGTGAAGGCTAGTTAACCTATGTAAGTTCTGCAAAATGAACTTGAAATCTTTATATGCTTAGTGGTGTTGCCACAATTAAATGAGATTATGAATGTGAAGCCACGGGGACAACCTAGACACTTAACAAATACCTTTGCCCTTTCATCTTCTTTTCCACTTATAGACACACTTGACTGAGCTAGAGGGAAGCTAATCATAGTGACAAAAAGTTCTGAGTTAAGGGGCAAGAGCTCTCATTCTCATTCTGACTATGCCACTAATGTACAGTATATCTCTGGACAAGTTACATCCGTTTTCTTTGCTGATTTAAATTTCTTGCTTCTCAGCTCCAAATCTGCCCTCCAATATGTTCTCTGTGACGATGAATATGTTTCTTTGGAATTTCTATTTTATAAGCAATTTGATGCTTCTCAGAGGTTTCTCAGTAGACAGTGTTGAAGGGCCATTGAAGGGAGGGGGGACTGCTTTTGCCTGTGTCACAGATGGTCATCAGGGTGAGTATGAGGGCATCTGGTGGTACTCTCTGCATCAGCCCTGTGTTCAAATGCATTGTCCTCTGATGGCCTCCCGGTCTCATACTGGCCAGATGTTCTCCTGACCATGGCCCTCTCAACTCAGCAATTGTGGTTTCTAGACATGAACACTCCAATTTCCTCTGCACACTCACTCTCTCTAAAGGTTTGCCTCCTGAGACCCTCCGGAAATAGACAATAGGTATTCTTGTCCACAGGGGCTCCCCTCTTCTTCTTCATACCTCCACATCTGTCCACCAATTGCTTGCCCGGTAACTGTGGACAGGCACTTTCCTGGGAAACCCAGGTAATTTTTTAGCCATCAAGTGGAATGAACCACACCTTCTGCAATGAGTCCTGAATCCCAACCTTAGAGAGGGATCTCCTCCAATTTTTACCCTGGTACTGTTCCTCAACCCTATGGTACCATATTATAGAGTTATTTTTATTTCTTCTGCTCTTTTATCATAACTTTAAAATTATTTATTTTCATCTTCCCTTATTTAAGTAATTTCATAGTTTCTGTTACCTGATGGGTCCCAGATTGCTATACTTTTGAATTCAATTATCTCATTTTGAACATGAACAAATTGTATAAAATCTAACCTAAATAAGTCCTGATTCTACTCTTCTATGACATTTTTAATCTATTGCAACAAATATAACTTTTTATATTCATTCAAATGATATATTCAATGTTCAAAATCTGAATTTAGTTAATTGTTTTTTTCAAAATGACATAGTAGACATTATCTAATTTCCCTCACTAGGAAAGACCATAGAGATGTGATTATTAAAGGGATCTGAAATGTATTGAACATAGATATGTAATTTTAAAACATTTTTGTTATCATTAGTAACAATTTTTGTGTTTGGGATACTTCAGAGAATGAACATCTGGTATTACTGACTTTACAACATAAACATGATCAACAAATTACAATCCCTTGTATTGGGTAAATGGGCTCAATATAAAATACATGTAGAATATACACATTCTAAACATCAATGAGATTAATCCTCTGCTATATGTATCCTGATGGTGATCAAACAATGCAAAGTACAGTATCTATTAACAATCAGGAGCATTTGGAATCAGTCCTTTTGTATTTAAACATATTTATTAATTATATTCAGGAGGCAAGATGGTGACAGAACCAGTGGGAGTGTGAAAGTCTCTGCATGGGCAAGTGTCTGTAAAGAGACTCTGCGGGAGTAGAGACCTGCATTGGTCTCCCTCGGCTCTGTTCAGCCTCCAACCTGGGACCCAGAGGCAATCGTTGCACCCCCTGGGATCTACTATTGCTGATCCAGAGAGAAACTTCAGGAGCAGACACACAGAGAGAGATGCCCCACCCCTCACTGGACCAGACACAGATACATAGGATCTGAGTGGGGGACTTGGTGGCAGCAGCAGATGAGTTGAGTGAGTAGCAATCTGATTCACTCTCCTCCCACAGCAGTCCTCAGGGCTAAGAGTCACCCAATTAGCCTGTGCCAAGAGCAGAGGGGAGGGGCCAGAGATCGGAGCCCCCTCAGTGCTTGAGAAAGGAACATGAAGTTCCAAAAATAGCCACAGATATAGTTCTTTCTTTTCTCTGTATTTGTTTATTTTTTTAGTACTTTTTTTTTGTTTTTATTGTATGTTTTTTGGTTTTTCTGTTTGCATATGGGTGTGTCTGAGAGTGAGTGAATCATCAGGGTTTTTTGTTGTTGTTTTGTTTTGCATGTTTGTATGTTTTTTTATTTGTTTGTTTCTTTGTTTATTCATTAGTTGGTGTCCCTGTCTGTTTTCTTTATCTTTATTCTCTGTCTTCATTTTTGTCTAGTCTCTCTCATCCCTTTTTCTGTTCTTCCCCTTTTATTTATCTCATTTTGCTCTCAGGGGGCATACATATGCCCCCACTACCTGGACAGATTATAAGGTGGTGAGAAGTGCATTGCAGGGGTCCCATACACCTGTCAGTGGATACTGTGATATGCAGATAGCTTCTGAACCATAGCTCCCCCCATCACACCTTAATCAAATCTCAAAATTTCAAAAAGCACACCCCCCCTCCATGGTCCAGTTTCAGAACTGAACAAATCCAGAGGATCTACCTAAGGAAGAATAAGGGATTGAGCAAACAGAAGTGAAAGATAGCCTCCATCACTGAGCAACAGAATTAAAGAAGGTGGGAAAAGGGCGGAGAAAGACCATCACAAAAGAAGAAGAAGCAGAAGAAAAATACAGGTTCCATGCAGACTCTTGGGAAGATAACAGCTGACAATACAGACTTTGGAACTCAAACAAGGAACATCCCCCAGAATGACTGGTCCCATACCACAAACCAAGAGATCAAGATATTAATAAAGAGAATGAATAGAAAGGAGGAGACATAAGAGGAAAGAATGAAGGAGTTGATAATTGAGATGATGGCACTAAAAAATACAGTAAACAAAATAAATAGCAATCTAACAAACATAGAAAGCAGAATTAATCAAGCAGAAGAAAGAATCTGAGAGCTTGAGGACCAAATTATGAAACCAACCTAAACTGTTAAAAACATAGAAAAGAAGCTTTAAAAGACAGAACAAAGTTTCCAAGAGCTGTACAATTATGTCAAGAGGCCAAACCTATGATTAATTGGCATTCTGGGGACAAATAGAGAAACAGACACTACCCTGGAGCAAACATTCCATGAAATTATCCAACAAGAAAACTTCCCTCATTTCATTAGAGATGTGACCTTTTGAACACAAGAGATTCAGAGAACTCCTGCAAGACATCAAATGAGAGAATCAACACATAGTAATTCACTTACACAAAGTAGATATTAAAGAAAAAATCCTAAGGGTAGCAAGAGAGAAATGTCAGACTACTTACTGGGGAAGACCAATTAGAATAGCAGCAGACTTATCTACAGAAAGACTATAGGCTAGAAGAGATGGAAGCCCAATCTTCAAAGTTCTCAAAGATAAACAATTCCAACCAAGAATTTCCTACCCAGCTAAGCTGAGTTTCATCAGTGATGGATAATTAAAATCTTTTCCAAACATTCAATTCCTAAGAGTTTGTGCTACCCCCAGATCAGCTCTATAAGAAATGCTTAAGAAAGTATTAACCACAGATGGGCTCGGTGGCTCAGCCTGTAACCTCACACTTTGGGAGGCTGAGATGAGTGAATTGCCTCAGCCCGTGGGTTCAAGACCCGCCTGGGCAACTTGGCGAGACCTCATCTTGACAATAAATCAAAAAAATTAGTTGGGCATGATAGTGCACACCTGTAGTTCCAGCTACTTGGAAGGCTGAGGTGGAAGGGTCGCTGGAGCCCAGCAGGTCAAGGCTGCGGTGACTGGGAGCATGCCACTGCACTCCAGTCTGGGCGACAGAGTGAGACTCCAACTCAAAAAAAAAAGAAAAAAGAAAAAAAAAAGAGAAAGTATTAAACATAGAAGAAATAAATAAAGAAAAAAAGAACAGCCACAGTCTGCCCATGAATACAGGAAAAAAATTGAGAACACACACATATCTTAACCCAAATATCAAAATAAAACCAACAACAAACCCTATACGAACCTAATGACAGGAATAAACTCTCACATCTCAATAATTAGCCTGCACATGAACGGACTGAATGCACCACAGAAAAGACATAGAATGGCAAGCTGTATAAAGAGAAATTATGCAACAATATGCTGTCTTCAGGAGACTCATCTCACCAGAATGGACACTAACAGACTTAAAGTAAGAAGATGGAAAACAATTTATCAGATGAACAGAATGCAAAAGAAAGCCGGAGTTGTAACCTTAATATCAGACAAAATATTCTTTAAGTTCTCAGAAATTTAAAAAGATATGAAAGGCCACTACACAATGACAAAAAGTTCAACTCATCAACAAGAAATATTCATCTTAAACATATATACACCCAACATAGGAGCACCAACCTTTATAAAGCAACTCCTAGGCAAACTAAAAAAAGACACTGACTCACACACTATAACAGTTGGAGACTTAAATACCCCACTAACAACCTCAGATAGATCACCAAGGCAAAAAATCAACAAGTACATCCAGATCCGTAACTTGACACTTGACCAAATGAAATTAATAGATACCTATAGAGCACTCCATCCAACAACCATGGAATATACATTCTGTTCATCATCACATGGAACGTACTCCAAAATCAAACACACCCTCAGACATAAATCAAATATAAACAAATTCCATAAGATCAAAATACTGCCATGCACCTTCTCAGACCAATGTGGAATAAATATAAGTATCAACACCAACAAAGTTACCCTAAAACCCACAAAGACATGGACACTAAACAGCATGATGCTGGGTCAACACAGATATAAAAGCAGAAATTAAAGGATTTCCAGCAACAAATGGAAATAGACATATCTTACCAAAACCTCTGGAATACCATGAAATAAGTACTGAGAGGGGAATTAATTTCTTTATGAAGGCATGTTGAGAAAATGGAAAGATCACAAGTTAACAGTCTAACAAATCATCTAAGGGAGCTAGAAAGACAAAACCACCAAAACCCTAACTTCAGCAAAAGAATCCAGGTCACAAAAGTAAAAGCCCAAATACAGGACATAGAAAATAAAAAAACCATAGAAAAAAAAATCAATGAAACAAAAGCTGGTTCTTTGAATGGATAAATAAGATTGATGGACCCCTAGGCAGCTGATCAAGAAAAAGAGAGAAAACACCCAAAACAACACAATCAGAAGTGCAAAAGATCACATCACAACAGACCTTGAAGAAATACAAAAAATTATCAGAGATTACTATGCACACCAGTATGGAAACAACCTTTAAAACCTAAATGAACTTTCTGACATCATACCACCTCCCATGGTTGAAACAAGAAGAAATTAAGACATTAAATAGACCAATAACAACCCATGAAATAGACTCCATCCTAAGAAAACTATCCACAAAAAAAGTCCAGGACCAGTCAGCATTCCAGTGGAGTTCTACAAGACATACAAGGAGGAGATGTTAGCAATCCTACTGAAAGTATTTCAAGCAATTGAGAAAGATGGCACTCTTCCTAACTCATTTTATGAAGCTAATATCACACTGATACCTAAACCAGGTAAAGATTCAACAAGGAAAGAGAACTACAGGCCAATATCCTTGATGAACATAGATGCAAAAATACTCAACAAGATTCTAGCAAATTGGATCCAACAACACATCTCAAAAATCATCCACTATGACCAAGTAGGGTTCATCCCTGGGATGCAGGGCTGGTTCAACATCTACAAGACCATAAATGTAATTAAATACATCAACAGATGTAAAAATAGGAATCACACGATTATATCATTAGATGCAGAAAAAGTTTTTGGTAAAGTCCAACATCCCTTTTTGATAAAAGCCCTTGAACACCAAGGCATAGAGGAAACATAACTCAAAATAGTAGGAGCCATCTACTATAAACCCACAATCAACCTATTGCTAAGTAGACAAAAATTGGAAGCATATCCCCTGAAAACTTGAACCAGAAAAGGCTACCCACTTTCACCCCTCTTGTTCAACATAGTGTTGGAAGTTCTAGCTACAGCAATAAGACAAGAGAAGGAAATCAGGAGTATTCATGTAGAGAAAGAGGGAGCAAAGCTATCCCTCTTTGCTGACAATATGATTCTATACCTTGAAAGTCCAAAATAATCTGTCAAAAATCTTCACACACTGATAAAGGGCTTTGGTAAAATCTCAAGGTATAAAATAAATGTGCAAAAGACAGTAGAATTCTTACATACCACCAACAAAAAAAGAGAAGAAAACCAAATAAAAAGCACAATCCCACTCATAATAGCCACACACACAAATAAAAAGAACAAGAGAAATACCTCAGCATTTTCTTAATCAAAGAAGTGAAAGAGCTTTACAATGAAAACTACAAAACATTGTTCAAAGGAATCCAAGAAGACACAAGCAAGTGGAAAAATATTCCATGCTCATGAATTAGGAGAATCAACATTGTTAAGATGTCCATTCTACCAAAGGCAATCTATAGATTTAATGCAATACCCATTAAGTTACCAGCATAATAATTCTCAGACCTGGAAACAATACAGAAATTCATATGAAATCATAAATGACCACGAATAGTCAAACAATCCTCAGCAAAAAAACAAAGTGGGAGGTATCACACTTCCATACTTTAAACTTTATTTTAAGGCTACAATAATCATAACAGCCTGATACTGGTACAAGAACAGGCATATAGATCAATGGAACAGAATGGAGATTCCAGAAGCAAAACCTCAATTTCTCGACCAACTCGTTTTTGACAAAGCCTCCACTAACAATCACAGGGAAGTGGAGAGCTTATTCAGTAAGTGGTGCTGGGAAAACTGGCTAATCACATGCAGAAGATTATAACAAGACCTCTGCCTGTCACCATACACAAAAATCAGCTCAAAATGGATCAGAGACCTAAACATAAAATCTCAAACTATAAGAACCTTAGAAAATGCAGGAGACAACTTCATGGCGTTGGAACTGGTAACCAATTCCTGATGAAAACCCCAAATGCACATGCCATAAGAGAAAGACAAAGTGGAACCTCATCAAACTGAAAAGCTTCTACAAAGCCAAAGATACCATCAAGAGAGCGGGGAGACAGCCCACAAACTGGGAAAAAATATTTGCCAACTATTTATGTGACAAAGGCCTAACATCCAGGATCTACAAGGAACTCAAATGTGCCAAAAAGAAAAAAACAAGCAACCCTCTTGAAAAGTGGGCAAAAGATATGAATAAACACTTCTCAAAAGAAGATATACGAGCAGTCAACAGATACATGAAAAAATGCTCAGCCTCACTAATAATTTAAGAAATTAATACTAACCAGGCATGGTGGCACATGCCTGTATTTCCAGCTACTTGGAAGGCTGAGGCAGAAGGATCACCTGAGCCCAGTGAGTCGAGGCTGCAGTGGCCATGAACATGCTACTGTACTCCAGCCTAGTAGACAGAGCGAGACTCCACCTCAAAAAGAAAAGAAAAGGAGTATACTACACTTAATGAGAATAAAAACTATGTCAAAAAAGAAAGAAAGAAAGAAAGAAAGAAATACTACACTGAGATACCATCTATCTCTAGTCAGGATGGTCATCATCAATAACTCAAAAAACAACAGATGTAGGAGAGGACGTGGGGAAAAGAGAATGCTTCTACATTGTTGGTGGGAGTGTAAACTAGTACAATCTCTGTGGAAAAGAGTGTGTCAATTCCTAAAGGATCTAAAAATCAACTTCCCATACTACCCACCAATCCCTTCTGGGAATATACCCAGAGGAACTCAAATTATTCTGCAAAAAAGATACCTATGCACACATGTTTACTGCAGCATTATTCACGATAGCAAAAACATGGAATCAACTGTGCTGCCCATCAAAAGTAGGCTGGGTTTTTTAAATGTGGTACATATACACAATGAAATATTATACAGCCATAAAGATGGACAAAATTATGAATTGTGCAACAACTTGGATGTATTTAGAGTCTTAATACTCAGTGATCTGTCACAGAAACAAAGAACTGAGTACCACATGTTCTCACTCATAAGTGGACCCTGAACAATCAATCATAATACCATAAGAAAGGGATTGTCAGTAGTGGAAAACTGCTAAGGGAGGGAGCTGAGGAGGCACATTTCATCAATAAGGGCATCTGATCTCAAATCAGGTGATGTGGGGACCAAAGTGAGGCCCAAACTTTACCTGTACAATGACCATTTGTATTCCTAACCCTGAATTGTACCCCACATCTTTAAAATAAAAATTTAATGAAATTATATCCATGTAAATATATTTTTCTCTAAATCTTGGACTTGTGTTAATTACTGTAAGAGCCTCATCTTTGTTAGGAGTAAAAGGATGCCAATTACAAGGCTACAAAATAATGGTTTTAGTCTGTTCAGGATGTGGTTACAGAACACCATAAACTGGGTGGTTTATAAATATCAGATTTTCTTACAATTCTGGGGGCTGGGAAGTCCAAAATTAAGGCACTACAGATTCAAGTTCTGGTGAGAAGCGCCCTCCCACTGCAGTCTTACAGGGCAGAGAGAGGCAAGGTAACTCTCTAGGGCTTCTTTTATAAGGGCAGTAATCCCATTCATGAGAGATTTATCCTCATAAACCAATCACCTCCTAGAAGCACCACCCAATCCCATTACATTGGTGACTAAGTTATCAAAAATTTGGGGAGAGGGGCACAAACATGCATAATATAGCAGTTCTATTTAAGTAGAAATAAAGTTACATACTTAGGGTGTATTCGGGGCCTAACTTCCATCTTGAAGAACTTTCTCTCTTTTTTCCTAAGGGTGTACTCAATTCTCAAAAGCATTTGCTTGTTAATTTATTCCTTTATTTATTAACTCACTCACTTACATACTTAAAACAATTAATTTATTTGGTTTTCTATCTTCACTTATGAATCATTAGTTATCTCTTCTTTCCTTCATTCCACAGATTTTTTTTGTCATCCCATATCCTTTTACTTTTTATAATTTCCTTAAGTCAGAAATGTTTCAAATGTTATTGTCAAATAACACAAGCCAATATTGAAAAATATGTCCATACCCACTTAATAATTAACATTACAATTGACTAAATTTCAGTCAAAATTTGAATCCAATAGGGCAAATGCCTACAACAAGGAAAAGGGAAAAAAAATCTATGTCTCTAATACAGTAAGGGCTCTCACAAAATAATAAGGCAAAATGTGAATATCTCTAGAGAAAAAAAAGCACAGAGTAACCAATTTACCACAAAATTCAAATGACAAACAACATACAGAAAAATGTTCAGTCTGAATAACAGAGATGAAGTTTAAGAAAATGCAAAGTCACTTCTCACATAACAGATTGATAAAAAATCAGAATAAACATTTAGAACAACCTAGCAACAAATCTCACAAGGCTTCAACATATGTAATGCTTTAAAATGTTATTGTAAGCATACATTCAAGTAAGTACATAATCATGTGAACAAAGATGTTCATTGTATGTTGCTTAAGATAGCAAAACCAAAAAATAAAAAATCAAGATATACCCTATGCATCCAGCAAACCACTACAACCATTGTAAAAATGGTAAATACAGGATCACAACATAAAAATTGGGGAAGCAAGAGGTTTATAAAGCATAATATGTAGCATGATTCCATTTTTATTAAAAATATTTAATGATTTACAGGAATATAAATACTGGGAAAGAAAATCTGAGTACTGAACACCAAATCATTCAGCAGATATTTTAATCAAATATGACCTCACACTGTGTAAGTGCCTTATTAAATATCAGGATTTTCACAGTTTACTTGGTTGATCCCCTTTCCATTGGGTTAAGCAGGTGGAGAATGGGAGGGGGAGTTATTCTGGGTAATATACCACTTACAGATAATAAAAAGAAAGGTTCACTATAATGGGCAGGGGGGATTCTCTAAGTCTTGTGACCTTGCCAGGCTAGGACTATGATTTGGCCTTGAATGAATAATAAATATAAGGATGAGAGTTAGGGCAAGGCTAACAGAATGAATCTAAGCCAAAGTCCAATAGGGAATGCAAGAACTAGAGTGCTCAGGTGAAAAACCCAAATCTACAGCCTAGTATAACAATATACATTAGCATTAAAGCTCAGAATAAGGAATAGCAGGAAACTGTTTTGAAGTGTAATAAACTGAGTGGCAGTTGGTCCAGGATAATGATTCCATCAGCTTGAGATGTTTTCAATGTGCATACATAGACTTTTGAGGTTAGAGTATACTCACTGATCTGATATGTAAATGAATAATGTGGTAGTAGAAAAAAAGGCAATCCTATAGGAAGTCACTGGCTGTGATGGTTAATTTTTTGCGTCTACTTGACTGGGCTAAGGGTTGGCCAGATACCTGGTAAAACATTACTTCTGGGTGTGTCTGTGAAGCTATTTCTAGAAGAGATAAGTAGTTAAATTAGTAGTCTGAGTAAAAAAGATCTACCTCCCTGATGTGGGTGGGCATAATTCAGTCTGTTGAGGATGTGGATAGAACAAAAAGACAGAAAAAGGACTAATTCACCTTCTTTGTTTGAGGGGGACACTCATCTTCTCCTGCGCTTAAACATCAGCACTGCTGGTTCTTGGGATATCAAATTCAGATTGAATTACACCACTGGCTTTTCTGCTTCTCCAAATTGCACACTGCAGATGGTGAGCCTCCATAATCACATATACCAGTTCCTATAATAATACATAGCCCATTGGTTCTGTTTCTCTGGGGAGCCCTGAAAAAATATAGATTGCATTTGTATTCATTTTGTACGACTGTTACAATTATTAGATCAAAGAATTATTAGATCAAAGTAACAACAGAATTGTTTTCTTTTTTTTTTTTTTTTAGTTGGAGTCTCACTCTGTCACCCAGACTGGAGTGCAGTGGCCGCTCCTGGCCACCGCAGCCTCGACCTGCTGGGCTCCAATGATCCTTTCGCCTCAGCCTTCCAAGTAGCTGGAACTACAAGTGCGTACTACCACACCCGGCTAATTTTTTTTTAATTTTTATTGTAGAGATGAGGTCTCACCAAGTTGCCCAGGTGGGTCTTGAACCCGCAGGCTCAGGCAATCCAATCACCTCGGCCTCCCAAAGTGCTAGGATTACAGGCTGAGCCACCAAGTCCAACCATTTTTTTTTTTTTAATTGAGGTCTTACTCTGTTGCCCAAGCTGGAGTCATGGCTCACTGTAGCATCAACCTCCTGGGTTAAGGCAATTCTTTTGCCTCAGCTTCCTGGGTCTTTAGGCATGTACCACAACACCTAGCTAATATTTTGATTTTTTATAGAGACAAGTTTTCACTTGGTTGCCCAGGCTGGTCTCAAATTCTTGGGCTTCCTGTTTCAGACTACCAAAGTGCTGAGATTACAAGCATGAGTCACCAACCCTGGCCTTCCACAGACTTTAAAAAAATCTGTTAAATGCCTTCCTAGATTTTTCTGACTGCTGGCAACACTTGGCCTTCCTTGGAATGTGGCAGCATAAGTTCAACCATCTTCACGTGCTCTTTCTTTGAGCATTTGTGTTTTCTTTTCTGTATCTTACAAGGATGCTCTTCAATGAATTTAGATTTTGTGCTAATATAACATAATCTCATTTTGAGATATTCAGTTACATCTGCAAAGACTCTTGTTTTAAATAATGTCATATCCTATGGTTCTAAGTAGATATACCTTTTGGGGACCACAATTCAACTCACTACAACATTCTAAAAGTGTAAAAAAATAAACAAGGATTGAAAGCAAAGATAACTAGAAACCCAATTAGGCAGTACCTGGGTAGTCTGACAAACATATCCAGGACAATGAACCCTGTTTCAATTTCAATTGTGGTTTAGGGACAGGAATAAATTCCTTGTGAAGGATTTCAGAAGAGCATGACTGGGACATCGTACCAGGCCAGGAATTAGGACTTAAGTGCAACTCATTTATTGGGCAGGTGATACTACAAAGCACCTACAAGTAACTGAGAAATAAGGCAGGGATAGAAGAAGTCAATAAAAGGTGAGTTGGCCGGGCTCAGTGGCTCAGCCTGTAATCCCGCGCCTTTGGGAGGCTAAGGTGAATGGATTGCCTGAGCCCATGGGTTCGAGACCCCCCTGGGCAGCGAGACCTCATCTCTACAATAAATCAAAAAATCAGCTGGGTGTGGTAGCGCATGCCTGTAATTCCGGCTACTCGGAAGGCTGAGGCGGAAGGATCACCGGAGCCCAGCAGGTTGAGGCTGCAGTGGCTGGGAGCGGCCACTGCACTCCAGTCTGGGCGACTGAGCAAGACTCCAGCTCAAAAATAAAAATAAATAAATAAATAAATAAATAAATAAATAAAAGGTGAGTTATCAGACAACTAACATTAGCTGTAACTGGAACTTGACCCCATGAGAAAATCTTTAATTGAGTGTACAACACACGCAGAGTTATCCCTGCTGGGAGGTGCAAAGATGGATTGTTTATATCCCATGTTCCATTAGTCAGTGGTTGAGAAAGCAGTGTATTAATTCTGTGGCATTACTGGCTTGTCACTCAGGTTGGGAAAATGGGCTCTGACAATAAAGAAATCTTTTAGGCAAAGAAATGCAGATGCTGTTTTTAGAAGCTGGGTCATTGTTACAATGAAGTGGCCATGACAAGAGGGTATGAGCAGGCCACCAACAGCATCTGACATGTGAATCTATAATGTATTTGCAATAATGATTAGTTATTATTTTCATCTATTGTTAATAAAGCATAAGGAATAATGTTAGACAGGAAATATAAGAAGACAAATAGTATCAAACATATTAGAATCTCAATATATGTTTGCTTTTCTTCTTCTCATTCTTCCCCTTTATAATTTACATTATATTTGCTTACATGCCAGTTTTTTCCAAAGACCTAGGAACTCTTGGGAGATAAAACACAGAAGCCCTAGAGCACTGTTTATTACACAGCAGGTGCCCAGTATACTTCAGTATCTTTCTGTCCGCCATCTCTCCTCTGCATAAAGCAAAATATTATGTGCAAAATGGGTACTAAAAAAAGACGAAGGAATTAAAACTATAATGATGGTAATCAAATGGCTTTCTTGTTAAATGTTGATTATTCAAGCCTGGGGGCATCTTCTTGGGAGGTTCCGGATACAGTGGTATTTCTTTTTGAGACTCTCTTGGAAGAAGACTCCCCTAGTGAAGTCCAGCCAGGAACTGTCTCATTAGCATATTCAGAACCACATGCAAATATCTATAGCCTCAGTGTGCTGAACTCCAAAGGGAATTTCTATTACTGGGATGAGCTACATTGAAGGCGACAATCTTTTTAGTGTCATTAGGGTAAATGAGGTGGTAATGGAAGTGCAGATTATAACAACTTCAATAATTTATTTCACACTCCCCCATCAGGGTAGCTTTTACAAACAGCCAGCGTCCTTAATTGAAATGTAAATGAATGATAAATTATGAAAAATGTATTATGAAAAGTAAAACATGGCCCAAATAAAAGATCAGAAATGAAAGGTTTTGTGAAGTTGAGAAAATGAGTCTGAAATGTTAATTGCTTGGCAGGGAATAGCTCTCACCACCATCACAAGGGCGAGGTGAAGGCAGGAAAGTCATTTCCCACCAGCCTGTGGAATTTGTCAGTGCTGTTTTGTTCTCCACTCTGGAAAAAGCGGTATGTACAGAAAGAGCCCTGTCAACTTCCCTTTCTGGAATTCAAATGCTTGGACAAGAAAAGAAAGACAAAAAAAGATAAAAATGCAGTACTGGGGGAGCTGGTGTGGATACTGTTAAGGCTACCAGGACATGGTGCTCTTTTTTTTTTTTTTTTAAATCCACTCTACAGGTAGCCAAAAATAGCCATCTATTAAAAACTAGGCAGAAAACAGTAGCCAGTGCACACTTGAAAGTGTTATTGACCCATGTATTTCTATCACCATAGAAAATAGGTATTGCCTTTGTCCAAATTCCATCTCATTCCTTCATATTACGAGGATGGCCCCATTAAGTAAGGAAGCTAGGTTCTATGTCCTATGCAGAGCTGCTTTCTTTTCTTTGGGATCCAATGATTTTTAACTCTATTACTAGGGACAACAATGTTCTTTAAAAATGAAGTGTATTAGTTTTCTTTTGAGACTATAGTGTAACAAATTACTGCAAATGTAGTAACAGAAAATTACAAATATATCTTATCTTAAAGATTTGAAGATTTGCCATTCAAAATCAGTCTGAGTGGACTAAAGTCAAGGGACTGATTTGGCTGGTTTCTTCTAGAGGCCACAGGGAGAGATCTGTTTCCTTGCCGTTTTCACCTTCTAGAGACTTCCTATATTACAGCTCCTTCCTTGAATCATCCAGACCTACTTTCATCCTCCCATCCCTTGCTTTTTGATGCTGACCTTCCTGCCTCTTCCTTCTAAGTATCCTCATGATTACACTGTAGTCAGTGGGACAATCAGGAGAGTCTATGATCTCAAGATTCTTAATTTCATCACATCTGCAAAATCCCTTTTAGTATAGATGGTAATGTATTCTCAGGTTCCAGGAATTAGGACATGAATATCTTTGGGACTCCTTATCCAACCTATCACAGGAAGTTATTTAAATATTATTCATCAGTAGGATTAATTTCTAGGGAGATACTGAAGTGCTTGTGTTTATCTAAAACAATTGTTTGAGGCAGAGTAAAAGAAAAGGGAAAGCATTTCTTCAAATAAATAACTATTCTGACTTCTTTACCTTGGGACACTTCTGTGGAGATAGTGGATAAGGAACAAATTCTAACATTGCTTGTCTGAGTCATTTAACCTTCATATTATCAATTCCAGACATGTGCAGTTATTAATATTATATGTTAAAAAATATAAAGCTAAGTCAGAATGAACTCCACCTTTAAGAAGCATGTTGTTAAGAGAAGTTAGAGATTAAATAAATGCTTTCAGTATCATATGTCAAGCACTAATTAAAGAAAGATCAGTCGGGCGCAGTGGCACAAGCCTATAATCCCAGCACTTTGAGAGGCGGAGGCAAGAGGACTGCCTGAGCCCATGAGTTCGAGACGAGTTTGGGCAATATGGTGAGACTTTGTCTTTACAAAAAAAAAAAGTGCTGGACATGTCCAGCTACTTGGAAGCCTGAGGCTGAAGGATCGCCTGAGCCTAGCTGCACTCCAGCCTGGGCGACAGAATGAGACTCCTACTCAAGAGAAAAAAAAGAAAGATCAGTGCAAAGGAGAGTGGGGACAAAAAGAAGGGCTTAGTCAACTGTGTCATCACCTGATCACCTGGGAAGGAAGGGTTGATGAGAGGCAGAGAGAGTTGTAGATAAATGAATATTTCATCTTAGTAGAAATTGAAGAGTTTGCCAGTCAACAAGAAAGGGGATAGAATGGTAAAAACAACACACTGTCTACTCTACAAATTTATTTGTAAACATTTCAAAAGTCATATATTGCATTCCATTACATCTGTGTATCACTTGTAGGTAGCAAACTGATAATATGCAGTTATAGTCATTAAACAGTGTCCAGTTATGGTCTGGTCTGGATCCTTTGGTGAGTTTTATGTTGCTTTTTACCTCATGTGGTCTGCACAGAGATATTCTTTCTTGCTTCATAGTCCTTTACTATTAAGTGTAGAAACTCATACTGAAATTACAAGTTATTGTTTTGATGCTAATCAATTGATTTTTACTCAAGTTCTTGCCAGAACACAGGATGCCTTCTGATAATAAAAATATAATAATTACAGAAAAAGATGATTTTTGTCTGAGTGTGGAATTTGTTACTAACAGATCATATGATATTGTATAAATTATCTCACCTCTCTGCATCTACAATTTCTCAATTATGAAATGAAATTGTTTTAAAAAGATCATAATTATTTCAGTGAAAGCAGTGATTTTCACATACAATAAACTGCAAATCACCAGTTAATATTGATTTATTGTTGTTACAATCAGTATCTGCTTTTGAAATAAAGTAAAATAGAAACTGTGAACAATATTAGAAATTTTCAGATTCCTGTCAGGACTGCAGTACTACTTAAATAGTGAATTTGGGAATATCTGTTTTTATGGAAAAGAAAATGGGGCCACAGATTAGAAGCCAAAATCAAAGGGTGTTCCTTGAGTCTGGGGCCTTGGGGGCATTTGAAGCTCTTAATAGTGTGTAAAGATTGTGGAAAGAAGAGATTGGTTGGGGAGTAAGTTTTTATTCCTACAAAACATGGGTAGACCTTCAGACCTCTGGGCCAGTGCTAGTTTGGCAGCTTTGTTGATGTGAAGACTCTTAAATAAAATGTTCTAAAAATGAGCAAAAATGTGCTTGGATCAGGAACCAAATGGGATACTAACCCATGAAATTGCAAGATCACATTCATATTTAGGATGACAATGACTTATACAGAAAGGGGAAAATGAAATGTGCCCTTTTCCCAAGGGCTTTCTCCCTTCAAAATGGGGCTTACAGTCACTGGAAGGGAGAAGATTAGAGAGATCAAAGCTGCTTTCTACTTATGACTAGACTGTCATATGACAGCTTTCTTCAGTAGCTACCTGTGATTGCCCATCTTATGCCTGTGTGTATGCAGAAGTACAACAGCATCAGCAAACAAGGCCACAATAATTAGTAGTTCCAATTCTTCTCCATACCTACTACATTTCCAATAGACTTCCAAAATAAATTTTGTTGTTTTTGCTATTGTTTTTGTTGTTGTTTTAAGCTAATCTGCAGAGTAGAGACCATTGGCATTCTTTGACCCCAGTAAGAAACCAACCCTCCTGCCTGGCTCAGGTTACAAGTCTGACCACTCACAAATTCTCTTTACCTTAGATATCTCCATATATATATATATATATAATTTATTTCTCAAACTCTATTGCTAAGGGTTTACAATGTCAACAATTGTTCAATAACCATGTCTACTGAGATCTACTCTACGCCAGGTACTGTGTTCAGGGCTGCTTTTGGAGTTGCAGAAAGGATTAAAACTGTGTTTTCATCATCCATTTGTGTAATAGCAATAAGCAGTACTTCCAAGAAGGAATGAGTGATCCTCACTCATTAAGAAAGTTGGCATAGTCACAGACTTTCATTCATAGTAGTTCAATGCTTACTTTTCTCATTGAATGTGTACCATCACCTAAGGGGTTTGGGTCCAAATAAGGTTAAAATAAGTACCTGTTGCTATTTGACTGGAGGGCTTCAGCTTCCTTATTTTTAAGTTTCATTTTCCCTAAGATGACATGACTATATTATCACTCCTCCATTTTGAATGAGCTTTTGGTGATGTCTGCTTCCTCATACATGCTTTGGATCACATTAGCAGACTTCTTTCCATATTATGAAAATAAATAATCTATTATCTCTCACAACCAGGAGTCAAATTTCTGGGTCATATGATAACTCTGTTGAACTTTTTAAGGAGTAAGAAGCCTTTTGAATGGCTGGTCAAGTTCAGCAAGGCTCATGAATGAAGCTGATAAATGTTTTTGTGGAGGCTTCACTTTGAGGAACTAGAATCTAAACACAACTCATCGATATAGAGCTTGTTGGTGATTGTCTTTCCTGATTTTATACTTGTTTTAAAAAGTCAAGATTCTTTGGATATTTTCATAGCAATGAGGATGGTGAATCTAATGCAACAATTGCTGATGTCTTGCCATAGATGAAACAATATTCCTCAGTCTTAGATCATCAAATCTTTATGTCTTCTAGAGGTATTTTCATGGATTACTTAAAATCTATATAAAGATTTTTAATTTAACTGATTCTAATTTTACTGCTAATCTTGATATAAAGAACTACCGGACCATCAGTATGATCATTTTGCGTTTTGATCAGAAGCTATTCTGCTTACAAGTGATTTAACCAACAAGAATTGCCTTGTCATTGGCTAATGAAATTGCATATATAGGCAGCTTAATGAGATCATGACAAAATATATAAATATAAATTATGAGAGTGGGGGAAAATTCATTCACCTCACAGACAACAGGCAGGGCAGACTCAAAAGAGTTTCTTCCTCAAACATCCAGGCTATATTCACATAGCAAAGAGAAGTTTTCCACAACAAAAACATCATCTGTCTTGTCGCTTTGTGTTGTTTCTTTGAGTTGATTGGTTGATACTTTTGTTTATATTTAATTGATAAATCTGTTTTGGTTAGGGATGTAAAATAGCTAGAAGTATATAGAATGCATTGAAATGTTTTGTCTGAAAATAATTAAAATTTAAGAGTTGTAGCAATATTTTCCACCTTAAAATGAAGTCTGTATTTTTTTAATTTTGAGAACTATTTTAAAGATTATTACTGATATATAAAACATGCTGTTAAAATAATAAATTATTTTTAAAAAAGAGGAAAATTGAGATGATCATTTTACTATACATAAATTATTAAGAGAAATAAACACTCATGGTATGAAAAGTGATAATTCATTTATTGACTATATTGTGAATTTCAGTATCTGTCCTAAAGGGAATAGGTAGGCTACATAAATGGATGGGGTGAGATGGATTTATTCTATTAGTTATTAAAAACATAACTGTGTAAGTTGATGTTAAGTTCACGTCACATCAAGTTTCAGTTGTAGACAGATAGTAGTGAGAGGGATGTGCTGTGATGAGTGAGGAAGTACACAGCCCATCCTAACAAGTCAGTTGATGAACACAGCGAGTGGTGAAATTTTATTGAAAGCCTGTTTGTCTTGCTTACTTTATCTCACTCTCCAATTAGCTTTTCTTTGGGTAAACTTTTCAAATCAGAAATTTCATATTTATGAAATTTAACATTTAGAGAAATGTCATGGTTCATGGGTTAGAAATAGTATTGAAATACCCATTAGGCATCTGAACACATTTCTTTTTAAGTAAGAAAAAAGAGTCAAGAAAACAAACTACAAAATGTTGATGGTTCCCAGTAGCCAGGATCCCAGCCAGGATATGACCTATTTTCAGTACTTGAAAGTCAACAGAAAAATAGTCTTCTGAAAAATAAAGAATTAAAAAAGTTCAATTTTCTAGGGAGAGAAAAAAGATGCAGGAGTTAAAAAAAAAAAAAAAAAAAGCCAAACAAATACTTTGTTAGAGTGAAGTTGTCCTAGTTTGAAAATACTGCATGCTGAATAAGTAATTTGAAATATATTTGTAGTCATGCCTTTCTGAACAGATAGGACATTATCATTGGAATGTCCCCTTTCTGGAATTCCCAAGCTAGAGGAACCCCTGCTTCAGTTTTTAACATGGTGTTCCAAATTCAAAGATGAGCATGTAAAGGATTAGAGGAAGTTCCATACCCAATAGTGCTGAAAGTTGGGTTTGCTTAATAATGACCCAAGGCTTCAAAACTAGGACAAACTTTATATGCTACACAAAAGCCTCATTAGAGTCAGAAAGTTATAAAGTAACAACTATGCCTGGCAAAGGACTAACAGAGGAAAGAGGAAGAAAGAAACAGAATCCATTACGCTGGTCGATTATTTATCAAACTAGCAGACAAGGTATGTTCTCAAGCTTTGGACCTAGCAGTGGTCTAGTGAATAAAGTTCTGCCCAGCTTGCCCCCTGCCTGTGTGATCTGGAGAGACTGTCAAGATTAGACTCTGTCTGGATATGATTCGGGTGCCTCTGCTCAGTTCCAGGTGGGCAGCACAGCCAAGCATTGAATAATGAGGTCAGGGAAGTGAAGGTAGGAAGGATGAGAATGCGAATGAAGGCATTTGCTGCAGGAAAGGAGAAAGGGAAACCATGGACCATGTGGACTGAAACATGAAACTGAGTCCTTCATGAGCTCTGATCCCTATGAATTCTGAAGTTCTAAAATAATTCCTAGACAATTTTAAAATATATTTTTTCCTACATTTTCACTTGTCTTTCCCTCTAGCATATAAGATGTAGAAATATATTAAAGTTCAAATTACTCTCCATATGTCTCGTTTCTCTTTTATGTTTTCCATTGTATCCATTTAGCTATATAATCTACTATTTGCATATATTCTGTGTATATAAATCTTTCTCTAACATATACTATATATACTTATATTAATATGCTAATAGTATAAATGTATACCAATACCATATATAATACTGTAATTAATATTATATATGATTATATATAATATGACACCATGTACAGTATATGTAGTATACTGTATACTATATTATATATAGAAAGAATGTATATATCCCTTTATACATTATATTATATATACACATAAAATATAATGTATATGAGTGTGTGTATATAGTATTTTGAGAGTTTCTTTAATTTTAAATTCTAATTCACGAATTCTCTCTTTAATGAAGTTTACTATGTTAATTATGCTTACCATAAATATTATTATACTTATTTATTTCAGTGGCATTACTTTTTCAATTTCAACATTTACGTTTGGTTCTTATTTATTTATTTGACACTATTTTAAAATTTTACTTATTGTTTTCATTGCAAAATTGCTATTCCTTCCTGTCTTAGAATTCTAAATGTACTTATTTTAAAGTCATCTGATGTCACAGGTTCAATTGTATCAGGCATGTATGGTTTTCCAGTTGTGTTTTTTTTTTTTATGGTAATTCACGTGCCTTGAGAGATTATACACACAGACAAATATATATAGATATAGAAAGTTTCTTCAATTTTAAATTCCAATTCACTAATTCTCTTTCTAATGAAGTTCAGTCTGCTAATTATGCTTAACATGAACATTATGATACTTATTTCTTTCAGTACATAGATATGTGATATATTACATATATCATATATATATTTGCAACCTGACTGGGGGCTCTGTTATTCTACCATGCTTTCTCTGTTTCTCGTGGTGTTGTAATTACAAAGTTTGGTCTGTTGCATTGCATAGTTTGGCATTTCACAGGGTTTGTGTCTTTGGGGTACCATGAGAGTTGTTATACATGATGCAGTGTCCAGGCACAATTCAAATGAAGTTCCTGTTTATAGGGTTGTTTCTTGTAACTCCTTGAGATGCACAAAAAATGTGGCATCCCTTTTGTGTAAAATTATTTCAGAACCAGGTCACTGATATGAGTATCCTGTTTGGTCTAATTTCCTCCGCAGGCTCCTAAGACCTGACCCCACTGTTAATATGCAGGCTCTCCTTTCTGGGAAATGCAGGACTTCAATGTCCGTCAACAAACACTCACCCCTAGAAGTCCTCTCTACTGTTACTCCACACACATTTTCTTCTTGTTTTTGAGAATGCTACATGCCTTTAACTAGTTAAACCGGGGGGTGGGAGGAGACATAATTTTGCATTGAAACACAGAGAAGAGGATTATGAATTCTGTCTATCCTCTTGACTAGAAGTCTGCATTTCATTTTTATGGCTTCATGTTGAAATGTTTTACCTCCACCAACTCTCTCCAACTTGGTCTTTTTACGTCTTTCAAGGTTAAACACAACAGCTTTCTTATTCACCTAACTTGATGGCCATGTGCAAATTACTCTCTACGTATTCCTCTACTCTTTTGGATACCAGGAACTAATAATATTTTGCACTGTTGTCAGGATTTTTTAAAAAGTATGGAATGTGCTGATTAATATTAAATGCTGAATAAATGCTGTTTAGAATCATAATGTCATTGTTCACTGTGTGCACAAAAGAGTCGCATGAGATCCATTGTTTATGGATGTGTATGTGCTCTGCAATTAACATGCTATGGCATAATCCCAACTTCATCACTACCTGTGATTTTAGAATGTTGCACAAGTTCTCTAAAGCCTTAGATTTCTTATATTTAAAATGAATATGGATCTTGCCTACCACGGAGTTATTCTGGGACTCCAAAGGGATATTACATGTAAAGCACATTGCCTGTGCCATGAGGACTCAAAAGCAAAAACAACAAAAGCAGACTATCATTTTAGTTTTAATTTTTTCATTTACTAATTATAACACTTTGACCAAACGATCTCTAAAATGGAAAAATTCATACATATACCACAGGGATGTTACAAAGATAACATGGAATCCTATAAATTTAGAAGAGCTTTGTTAGCTAGAAAATCCAATTCTTACATGAGGAGGAAAGATTTTTTATTTAACCTTCCTATAAGTTGAACTGTATAGTCTCTAACTTTTTTGGTCAAGGAGAGATTTTATAGACTGAATTGTATCCCTGAAAAAAAGTTCAAGTCCTAATCCTCAGTATGGCATAATGTGACCTTATTTGGAGATAGTTTCCTCTACACAGGAAATCAAGTTAAAATGAGTTCACTAAGGCAGGTCCTAATCCAATGACAGGTGTCTTCATAAAAAGGGGAAATTGATCACAGAAATTCTAACACATTACAGAGGGAAGACTATGTGAAGAGACATAGGGAAAAGATAACAATGTGATGATGGGGTCAAAAGTGAAGTGGTGGAGCTGCAAGCCAAGGAGCACCTGAATCTACCAGAAGCTAGGAGAAAGGCTGGAACAGATTCAAACTAGTTCCTTCAGAGGGAACATGGTCCTGCCAACACCTTAATTTCAGACTTCTAGCCTTTGGAACTGCAAAACAATGCATTTATGTTGTTCTAAGTCACATGGTACTTTATTATAGCAGCCCTAGGGACTTGATACAGATGGTAATGATTATGGTTATTATTAAAACTAGATAGTTCTTGCCAGGTCCCTATGTACTGGACACCCCAGTCATCATGTACTCCTCAAATGTTCACTCAGACTTCTTTTCCTGGAATGATCTCCTACTCTCTGTTTTTTTAAACCTACTTTTTAGGCTTAGCACAATGCTACACACTGGTTCTCAAATAGTCTTCCTGCCTATAATCTTCTTATAGATGGGGTTTGGTGCTTCCTCATACTCCTGGTTCTTGGCTCAGACCTCACTGCACTTGTGAATTTTGATGTTTGTGGCCCCTGTAACACTGTAGTTGAACATAGCCTTGTCTTTTTGTTTCTTATTTTGCTTTATCTGCTATTCTCAAAGAGTATTGTTCCCCTTCTTTTTGGAGGGGGGAGGAGGAAAGAAGAGCTTTCTGTTATTTCTGTAATTATTTCAACCCAGTAAATGGGTTGCCATGGGCCCAGGAGAGGGATGCCTCTCATTGGCTACAGATTTATCACAGTCAAGCATTTCTTTCTCAGAGAAGGAAGCTTGTTTGACAGAGTGACCAGTTCCAGGTAAGGATCACATGGACTCCCTAGACCCAACAGGCCTCATTTGGGTCTGAGCAGGAGATACCTCTGACAACCTCATTAGACTGAGAGGGGAAGTTGTTTGTAACTTGCTCTCTGCTACTTTCTCTCTCTCTCTCTCTCTCTCTCTCTCTCTCTCTCTCTCTTAAGTTGTACTTATTTTCCAAGGCCTCAGCTCCCAGACACAGGCATTCCCAGATCCCACAGCACCAATTCCAGTCAGGCAGATGCATTGGAAAAGTAAAAGCCAGCATTTAGGATTTGTGATGAGAATAGTGAGCCTAATTAAGTTCTTTTTTTTTTCTCTCTCATTTCTCTAAACAGAAAAATTAATAAGGGCTCTGTGGCACCATTAATAGAGATTAAATTACTAGAAACAGGTTTTATGGTATTTGGAAGCTGAGACTGGTCTGGGTGTTAATTGCACACTCTCATGCTGTAGACCTCTTCCTTTACTTTCAAATGTTTAGCATATGGTGCCATCATCAGTTGTTTCTGAGTGAACTAAGGAAGGTGATGTACCTTCCCTCTTCTCTAAAACTCTCTCCTTCTTATGCAATTGGATATGCTTTGACTTTTCATAGGCTATTTCATGTACATGGATCTAGTTATATTTGCATTCAAACTAGTTCCTCTGTTTTGCAAGCTTATCCCTTGTATCTGCTGTCCCTTCTGCCTTTTTTCTCATCGTATTTACTTTTCTGCTCAAAAGTTACCACTTTTGATAAAGCCTTTCTCCCCCTGCATCTCCTTAAGTGACAAAACATTACTTGTTCATCCTCCACATTTTCTACTTCATAAAGCAAAACACTTGCACACATTAGGGTTTCCCCAGCACCTGAAAGAGTGTCTGAAATATGGTAGGTGCTCAGGAATATTTAAATAAATAAATGGTGTTGGTTTCTTGGAAAGACCAACTCCTGGAACCATAGAAAGTGAACTAACAATTTATTACTCAGTGGGTTGCTCAGCACCTAAAAACTGTCACATTTCTTTACCAGGCACATGAAATACCCAATTAATTTTGTTGTCATTCCTATTAAAGCCTGTATTCTAGCCTCTCCCCTCTAGAAAGACGTTTACCATAGATCTACTTTCCAAATTTCACGACTAAATTCCAATGTAACCTCTAAAATGAAGGCATCTCTTAACTTCCCTCCGGTGGGAAACATTGGGGATACACATCTAGCCCAAGGAACAACCTCCTCCACTATTTATCTTGAGATTGCCCCAGTCTACTGAATGATTCCCTGGCTGTTAGATAATGAGCTAGATTTTAGTAGCTGGCCAGAGTTGTATCCCTCAGGTTCTTTTTCTGAAGCATTCATTTGATCAGAGAGAGTCAAGTCAATCCTGGAGGGTAGCCGGAATGAAAACATAAACATTCCCAGAGGAATGGAGTATCTGTAGCTTGCCACAAAGACTGAGGATTAGAGATTTCCAGCTACTCTTCAGAAAGAATAGAGATGAAGAAAGAAACCAAGATGCAAGGGGGAAAGAAGGGGCTGATGGCTGTCCAGTTTCTAGAAGATAACTTATTGAAAAGAAACCCTTATCTTGTAGTAACTAGATCTCAAAATGTTTCCTGTCTCACACTTAGCACAAGGCATAAAGGCACCACATATTGATTACCAAATAAAATGGTGATCTCTTTACCCTTAAGGATTAACAAAGTGTGATTTAGCCTTAAACTGGTTACCAAAATCATGGGATAACAGGACAAGATATTAAGAACAGGAGGATAACTTTTAGGTGGCTTACTTTGCAAAGAGTTCCCCTCTTCCCCTCCTTCTCAGGAGGCAGCATGTTTGGCCTGTCTTCTCATTTCAGGTCTACTGATAGGGGGTTCACCAGGCCATTGAAAAGTTTAAAATTTGTGCACTGTGTTTGGAGGCTGTAGTGAGCTGTGGTTTGACTCTTGCCTGGTAAATGTGAAGGACAAGAATAGGCTGGCTTGTCATACTGAGGAAGGTACAGAAAAGAGGTGCTGTGGTATTGGGATCAGTTTTGACTTTAGGAATATATTGAAGCAAAGGAGATGTAGGCCACTAATGTTGTCCTAACTAACAGGGTTGAGAGGAAAGTTCAGTAGAGGAGGAGCTGGAGTTTGACCACTGGATTTCTAGGGAAAGAGGAGGAATTCATCAGTCACCACCAGAACCCAATGTACTATTTGCATAAGAAATGTCTTGTTCCCTTTAGCCCTTCTCCCCAAGTTCCCTTTCTTTGCCTTTGTGCTAACTAAAAAGAGATTTTAAACCAACAAAAGGAAGTACAAGAAGTATGGAGCAAGAGAGAAAGAGAATTCCAACTGTCTTCTCAAATCCTAGAGATTTGGCAGCTTCCCTGGCACGGGTCCTCACTGGAGGATGGAGACCAAGTCTTGCATATTTAATTATCCGGTTACACTTACACAAAACTTGTTATTTTTTCTTAAAAAAAAATCAAAATGGTTTCCGTTTCCTGCAACCAAGTGGTTTTGCCTAATGTATTTCCCATGCCTTCCTAAAGCACTTATTATTTTATTAATGCTTGATATAGTATTCTTAAAAATATTATAACCTATAGGTCAGGAATAATGACTTAGTCCTATAGATTAGAACTCATCAAAAATTTACTCACAGGTTCAGTCCCAGAACCTATGGTAAATCTGAAATTGTCAGGAAAGCAATGAACTACTTACCTTATCTAGGAAAGGAGAGAAATTATTGAAAAAGCCCAGGTGGTCATTGTATCACAGACATTCTCAAGCTAGTGGGTAGGTAGGGAAGAGAGATACTGTTGATTATCTATCTCCTGTGATCATTCAAGATGTCAAACTCTTCGTGAATGCTCGTTACCCACCAGGAAAATAATATGACAAATCTTTTACAAGAATTACCTATATATAGCAACAGCATACAAGGTGGGTACTGGTATTATTATTTGCTATTCAAATGAGGAAGCCTAAGTGGTTGGCTTATATACATTAACAGTACCTGGCACTGCGTAGGCACTATACAACTTATTTTTATTTCCAGTTGTCACTTTTAACTGGCCTGAATTAACACAGCTAGCAAGTGGTGAAGATCTCATTCAAATCTAAGTATTTTGATTCTAGAGCCCATTTTCTTTAAAAATTCTGATTCTTTACTGTCTACTTATATCTGCAAATCTTCAAAAAAACCTCTGAAAATGTTGATATTATTCTCACAAAAACATAGTAAAATTCTACTTCAAGTCACATTGCTGGGAAGAAGTTGCTGACCCAAGAATCCCTCCTCAGATATGTTTGACTCCAAAACCTGAATTTGTCCTATCCTTCAGCGAAGAGTCACCTTCAGCCAAAGGACATTGGTTGTAAGTGAAAGGGGAGGCACATGGGGACTAACTTTGACACCTTCCCATTTGTGTTTTAGATGATACTAATAAATGGACCCAACTAAAGCAGTCAAACTTTTATCTTTCTTTAAAAAAAAAAAAAAAAGCCAGTCATCAATCAGTATCTTGATCAATTTTGCCTTCTTACATGAATAATCATTTATCTTTGTCATTTTCTCTGGAGTAATTATTATGATTTCTCATCTCAAAAAAAGCTATTAGTGTCAGTCTGCAGCATAAAAAATAATTAAATAGAAACATTTCAAAAAAATGTCACAACTGATTATAGTTCTAATTGTGCTTGTTCCCAAGTTTAGTACGACATTGCACATTACTGGGTAGAAACAAACCATAAATTATTGTATTTATGACATGCATTGCAGCCCAGAATTGCATACCAAATTCTTATGACAGGCATAAAAGAATTATTCAGAAATACTGCTCTGTTTGGTGCCAAATTTAGTGATAATTTATAGCTGTCTGAATTTCCACACCTGCTGTGAATTCCCTCAGGTCCTCAAGTTTTACTGATTCCCCAGAGATGGCATTTGAAGAACAACATTTACCTGTGGGAGAACTATGACTCCTTCACTGTGTCCTTCATATTAAGAATGTAAAAATCTAGAAATTCAGTTCCTGCCAGATTTGACAATGGCCATATGGAAACATATCCCATTATCCTATGCCCTAGAAGGCAGCTGAGTTATCCAATATTATGGCCAGATTCTTCATCTATTATGGTGAAGAGAGGTTTAAAGAAAACATTAAGAATTTGTACAATGAGAAAATGGGGATTCCATCTGTGTGTGGGTTTGCTTATGACCAACATTTTTATAGCTATAGATTTAGTTTAAAAAATGATATAGCCATTTTCCATGAGCATGGTGATTTACATCTTTTTATCCTCAATGATAATGTGGCAATTATTCAGATGATAATAATAAATTTTTTCCTGTGATTTAATGAACACCTACTCTGCTCCAAACTTTGTTTTTTTTTTGCACATCTAATACCCTCATTTACATTTTGCAGAGCTGGTAGAGTTGACTGCATTTTAAGGATGGGAGAACAGGCTCAGAAAAATTATTGAAACTTTCTCACGGTCCCATGACTAATGTGAAAAAGTTTACACTTTTTGAGTGCCTACAAAGTGTAAGGCCTGCTCTATACATGCATTGTTTTAGAAATATTCTTCTAGGGTTAGGTGCAGTGGCTCACACCTATAATCCCAGCACTTTGGGAGGCCGAGGTGAGAGGATTGCCTGAATCCATGGGTCCAAGACCAGCCTGGGCAACTTGGCAAGACCTCATCTCTACAATAAATCAAAAAATTAGCCAGGCATGGTGGTGCCTGCCTATAGTTCCAGCTACTTGGAAGACTGACTTGGAAGGATTGCTTGAGCCCAGCAGGTCGAGGTTGCAGCAGCTGTGAGCATGGTGCTGCACTCCTGCCTGGGTGAGTAAGTGAGACTCCAACTCAAAAAAAAAAAAAAAAAAAAAGAAAAGAAAAGAAAAGAAAAAAAATTCTTCTAACTCTCCAAGGATTTTTATTGCTCTCTAATTTCATAAATGAGAAACCATGTCACAGGGAAGTAATGTAGTTCATCTCATATCTCACAGCTGTGTGATTCCCCTTTTGAGGATGTTGTCATATATAACCTAATACCAATTTTTCATATTTTTAAATGACATGCATGATGCAACATGAAGAACACCATTTTGGACTTCTGTGTTCTGTGTTGCTGTTGTCTCTGGGGAAATTATTGTGATTTCTCATCTAAAAAAAACTATGTCCACTATGTTCAATGCCATCTGTCTTCTGTTGAAGAGCTGCCTCTGTTGCCTTGACATGCAGTATTCATAAGACGCTCAGTCAGTGTCTTGTCCTACCATGTCTCAGGGTGGGATTATGATCCGAACTGTGACAGTCAGATCATCTTTGAAGTATGTATTCTGATCCATGTAACACAAAGATAGAGGATGATTACGATTAATGCATCCTAATTGTGATGACATGAATGAAAAGTGATTCAACCTTTGCTAAGCCAAGCCAAAGAGCAGCCCAGGCTCCAGACCTTGATCTTATTTATGTATTTGCCAACATTTCCATAGTTCTTACCATATGGCAGTACTGTTTAAAATGCCTTATATATTCTATCTCATTTCATACTTACTTTATTATCTGATACCTGCCTGCCTTTCGAAAAACCTATTCTCCACTCAGTAATCTCCACGTATTGATCTTCTTTTACATTCACCAGAGATAGTCTCTGTTGCCAGCAACTGAAGAATATCCCATTTAAAAGATAAATAAACTGACTCATAGAAATGAATTAAGAAGCATTAGATCCCCTTTCCTTACTCTTGCAGCTTAAACAACAGTGAAACATAAACACAAAGAGCAAAAAACAGATGAAATACAAACATAGGAGAATCATAGATTTGTAGAGGTGGATGAGTATTTAAAGACCTGAGCAAACCCCACATTTTATACTGGAGACCCAGGTAAGGAAATTGAGTTTACCTAGCCACTACTTTTCTCAGTGGGCATAGTGGGTCTCAATAGGGTGTGGAGTTCCAGGTAGAATGGTTGGTGCTTTATTGATAGGCTTAGGCTTTAACTAGCTTGGTTAATACTGTTCAAACAGAGGTGAGAGAGGAAACTCAGCTTAATGAAATAAATTAATAAAATTTCCATCTACAAGTGAGTGCATGTTACAGTGGAAAAAGGATTTAATTAAATCTGATTCTTTGTTCCCTGAGTTGATTTTAGGCAACTCACTTCAGCTCCCTGCACTTTAATACTTTCATCTGCAAAATGACAGCATTTGGTATGTTCGTCTCTGAAGTCTCAACTTGTAGTCACTGATATTATGATTTCATGATTTTTATGTCAAGAAATAGCAGGTATATTAGTAAAGTAGGGATCAGTGTGATTTACTATGGATCTGGCAATTTATATAGTTCTTTATATTTTATAAATCCCTCCTATATAAACCTCATTATTAGATTCTTATCATCCTTGTGAGTGTTATGTTTTCTGTTGTAACAGGACATAGAACGATTTAATAAAAGCCCGCCATATGCTGAGCACTGTGCTATTCAATCAATGAAGGGTTTGTATTATATCAAACCTACTTAGGTTCCTATCTTAGCTCTGCCAGTTAACAGCTTTGCCATTACTTTCCCTGTGAGAGATGCAATAAACTGGGGATAATCATAAATATGTCGAAGAGCTGGTAAGAGAATATGTAAGATGAATGAGTCATTCTAGCACAGAACCTGGCTCATTTATTCACTCTATCAATAAATATTTATTATCACAGTTCATAAACAATTGAACAAGGTGATTGCAGTCTATGAAATAATAGACCTTAGCAAGCTTCAGGGTCTGTTTGTTTATTTCCTTGTAAATACAAAGCATCTAAGAAGAAAGAGACAAAGAGGTCTCAGGAGCATGGGTGTGGAAGGGCCTATAGGAGTGGGCACAGAATGTGTGTAGTTTTGTGTTTTACACTGATGCCCACCAGAAGGCATATGCTACAAAAGAGGCCCTGGAACATCTAGAGGACAGGCAACACATTCCCATTGGATGTTGACCACTTTTGCACTTGGCAAACTCCATTATTATGTAGGAGCCCATAAATAGAATAGCCCTGGTGTCAGAAATGACTGCTATGCAGGGACACAGAAGCATGGATTCCCTCTTGCTATGGTTAATCTAGTGACAACCACTGCTATATTGTTGATCTGTCAGCATGAGAGACCAGTGGTGATTCCAAGATATGGTACAATTATGAGAGGATTCCCATGAACTACTTGCTAGCAAGCTGATTATATAAGACTTATAGGTAATTACAAATAGTTTTACACTGAATGAGATAGAAAGCTTTTAGGGAGTTTGAGCAGAAAAAGGTAATAATCGGACTCATTTTGCAAAGATGAATCTTGGTGATGTGTTAAGTGTAGATTATAGAGAATAAGCTTGAATAAAGAAAAACAGCAAAGAGGCTATTGAAATAATTTTGGTAGGGATTTGGACCAGGATATTAATAGTGGAGATGATAAGAAATGCTCGTATTCTGGATAAACTTCAAAGGCAGAATAAAGAGGATTTTTGAATAAATTTGATTGGAGGTTTGAGATAAATTCTTAATGATCTGATTTTTTGTTTTTATCTCATAGAGAATTAAATTTTACATAAAAATGTAAGAACCTAAAGAAGAGTCACCTCTAGGTGATAAATATAGGGGTTTAGTTTTGGGCGTATTAAATATATGATGCCAGCTTGACATGATTGGAAATGTTGAATGGTCAGTTGAATATACAGCTTAGAATTTACATCAAGAGTTAAATCAAAGATATAATTTTAAAAAATCATTATATAAATTATATTTTATATTAAATCCATGATATTGGATGATGTTACTGAGACTAAAAATATGAATTGTAAATACAAAGGGACAAGACCAAACACTGAGATTTGTGGTCTTCAGCACTCTAATGCAATTACACAATATGAGGAAGCTAAGAGTACAAAAGGAAAGAAAAAAAATAGAAAGAGTGGCCAGGGCGATAGAAGGTAAATCATGTGAGTATGATGTAAGGGAAGATAAATAAATAGTGATTTAAAGTGTAAGAGTGAGTTTACCAGACATTGCAGATATATCAGGTAACACATTCTGAACCATTAACCACTGGGTTGTACAAAGTGGCAATTATGGGTGATAGTGATAAGAGGAGTTTGGTAGAGTGGGAAAAAAAGCCTGGCCAGAGTAGATTTAAGAAATAATGAAAGGTGATAAAGCTTTTATATAAAGAGGAAGTGAGGTGGGTGTTAGCTGAAAGCTGATATGAAGTTCAGAGTTTTACTTTAAGATAAGGTAGATTATAGCATACATTTAAGTAATGGAAATATTGCATTAGAAATGGGGGAAATATTGAGGAGAGATATGATATAATTGCTTGAGCAATGCCCTTGAGTAAAGAGATGGGGGTAATTATTCAAACATTTTGTTTCTTTTTAAAAAATGTTTAAAATCAGAGAAGAGTGTCTCTATGGCATATTTTCCAAAGTTGTTCACAATAGTATCTGTTAGTCTACAAGCTTTTCTACAATGTGATTTTTCACAACCTACCAAGAGATTGTGGATTCTATGTTTGCTTTGATGAACAATAGGCAGCAGAATTTACACCGTGCAAGTTATAGGCATGGCCCTTAATTGGACCGGTAGTAACCATTTTCTGCTTCTTAGGATACTTGTTCTTGGGAAGTACGAACTCAGAACCCATGTGTCTAAGCACATCATTCAACAGTTCCAGTTCATATCCACAAGCCAACAACCATCATCAACTGCCAGGATTTAGTAAGTCACATTCAAATTCAAGCACTTGAGCCTTCAGAAGAGTACAGTTATTATCTAAAAGAAACAACATGACAGGCCCTAAGGGAATGAAATTCACCAGGTCACATAATCATGAGAAAGACAAAAATATTTTATAATTTTAAACTACTAGGTATTGGGGTATTCTGTTTTATAATAGATGATCTGAAATGAAGTTGGTACCAGAAATGAAGAGGAATACTGCTTAAAACAGTTGAGACTGTGTTTGGTACTGGACTGAAGTCCTTAAAAAGACAACAAATGAGATCTAGAAAAACAATGATAAAACTATTATAGAAAACTGGAAGAATACAATATATCCTAATAAAAAGTTGAGAAACAAATTATTAATAACAGTAACTTAAAAATTACGATGTATAAATAGTTAATTGGTGTATAGTTAAAAAGCTTAGCAGGCATAAGGCTGTAAGTATCAAATTATTTCTTGGAGCCACATATAAAGTACAGGTAGAAAAAGAGGAGTTAAACAGTAACTTAAACTTTCAAGCAGAATTTAGAAGAAATATAAAAGGTTCAGGAAATGCTGGGTATAAAAATAAAATTGATTATCATAACTAGCCTTTCCAGACAGAAAAATGCTAGAGAAAAAGAAATGGCCACAGGGCAGAGATCACCTCAAGCATTTGGTTATAAAACTCCTGTTAAGAATTCAGGGGAAAATATGAATATTATTCATAGTACAGTTCAACTTTATCACAAATGCTTCTGTGAAAGTTGAGAATATTTTCCATAGCACCCTCATTCTAAGTCCAAGCTAGGGAGAGACTAACTCAAAAGGAGTTATTTGTGTGTATTTTTTTTCTAGCAGACTGAATTTCAATAACATTTATTAAAATGTATATGTTTATAAGGTATGCATTTATTCTTTTATTATTCCATCATAAACATTGTCTGCTTAGGCAAAAATGGACAGAAATAGTCCAAAATGGAAAGAAGTTTTTGGACCTCAGACAGGGGAGCAGACTAAAG
Source organism: Carlito syrichta (assembly GCF_000164805.1). Classification (NCBI taxonomy): domain Eukaryota; kingdom Metazoa; phylum Chordata; class Mammalia; order Primates; family Tarsiidae; genus Carlito; species Carlito syrichta. The sequence continues at coordinate 118,733 of NW_007001819.1, forward strand.
AAGATACTCAGTTGTAAACAGGTTATTTATTGTGGCAAATGAATGGATGACATACAGTGGAGCCTACACTACTGAGAATGGCATAGGGAGCAGGACCGTTGGTCTCTAATCGTAACACTTGAAACAAGTATCCAACTGTATTTCAGAATTGCTATGAACCAGTAATTACTACGCACTTTCTGATTTTCGTCCTTTTAACAGGAATGGCTATTTTGTATATTCCATGTATGTAAAGTAGGTGACTTGCATCTTTAGCTCACAGTTCCTCAGTCTGAGAGAAATTGTGTGCAGATCTCTCCTCCTTCATACTGCAGGAGGCTCACCCGCAGGTGGTTTGGTTTAGCTGATGAGACCCTATGCTTCGAGCTGATGCTGTAATTGGATGAGTTGAGATCTTGGATTTCTTGGGGGAGTAATAAGCACAATTTTCATGTGAAAGATATATGAATTGTGGTAGATCATATTTTCTAAATATGATATCAATATCACCCATCCCACATATTTCTCTGCTATCTTACCTTACCTGTACTCTTTCAAGAGGTGAATTTTATTCTCCACTCCACTGAACCTGGACTAGCCCTATGACTGTGTTAGCTTACAGAATTCAGTAGAAATGATAGCTTGCAAATTCTAGTCACAGTTCCTAACTGGCCTAGGACTTTCTACTTTCTTCCTCATGGAATATTCACTCTTGGAATGCATTCTTTCTGAACCCAGACATCATGATCTAAGAAGCCCAAGCCACATTAAAAGGCCAAGCACAGGCACTCTGTTTGATGGCTCCATCTGAGATCCACAATAGCCAACACCAGTCACGTGAACAAGCCACTTTGAATATCTGCCTAGTTTAAGCCTCCAGAGGACTCTTCATGCAGCTAATGACTAGCTGCAACCACATGAAAGAGTCCAAGTGAAGATGGTTCAGTGAAGTTCAGTGACCTTTTGGAAATCTGAGGAACACACCTGTTCTTTAAGCCAGTAAGTTTGGGGACAGTTTGTCACACAGCAATAGATTACTAAGCAGTCTTTTCCATTGCATCATAGTAATGTTTGATAGTCTAATGGATGCAAAATGCTTAGTACAATGCTAGCAGTACATAGTGCAGAGTAGACAATCATTGTTTTTTTATTCCTTTTCAGTTTGTGAAATAATGCCAGCTGACTGGCATTATTCACATTTAATTATTTGAAAATTATTTGAATCTCACTTTAGCTTCTGTTTGTGGTCAAATGAAAATTCTCCCATTCTAGAAATAAAAAACAAAAAATTGGAATAGAGCTCTCTAACGTCCCCTCAACATGTAATGTCACATGATTCTGGTTCAGCTGTGTGGTCAATATCATCTATGATAGGTTCCTTAATGAAGTTTTCAAATATAATGCTCTCTGAGGCACTTTTACAATCACAAAAAGTAGAATATTCAAGGGCAAATAAATACTACAAGAAAAAGAATAATCTATTTGACAGCACAAAAGAAACTCATGGTTGAGTGATACATTGAAGATTGAGTTTTTATTTTCTTGTTATATGTAGGATTCGTCTATAGAAAGCAAAAGTTCACTTAGCCCTGTGTGACAATTCAACTGTACCAATTTACTAATGGGACCTTCTGTCTCTATGTGGCAAGTTCCTTCTGCACACCAGTGTAGCTGCTTTACATTTTCAGAACACTCAGTACTTAAGTAGTTTACCATCCATAAAATTATCAGCGCTGCAAAATTCAAGTTCTAAAAGACAATTGTCCAAAAAAAATATAGGAATCCTTTCAGTGTGTAGTTCTTTCTTGATCAAGTTCAAGAGAAAAGTATGGCTTGTACACCTATATGTTTAAGAACCTGCACAAGCTTATTTGGATCAGGTTCTAAGTATGAGGAGCCCCACGACAGTTCCGCAGGCTAAATCAGCATCCCCTCGCTTTTCAAGCAATGATGTCTGAAATCCCTGCATTACTTAAACCCCGTGGGTGCAAAGACAAAAGTTTCCTGTTGACTGTCAACCAGCACACGTGAAGACTGAACATAGCAATCAGTATTTGGAAGATCTCTAGCATGCTGAGCCACAGGAGGGCAGCAGAGTGCCGTGCTCCTCAGCCCAGGCAGCCATCAGGGCTGGTCCCTGAATCTTTATCCATGTGTTTCTGGGTCGCTCTTGACCGCTGGGTATCAGGCTAGGGGAATTATTTGTCTAATGCAATCTGCAAAGCTAGGGATTTTTTTTTTAATTTTCACGTCTCTTTACTCTATTTTCTAAGGGGCTTATATGGTTTTATTTGTCCATCTGCTCATTTATTCATTTGTCATGCAATTATCTTGTGGTTAAGCACTATTCGGAAAACTGGGTCTACAAAACACCTTTGACTGGGTCATTTCCCTTGTGTTTCTGTTAGTCAAGTGGCAGAGGTAGAGTGACTGACAGGAAAGGGCACATGCAGAGGCCCAAGACCTACCTGGGCCCAATCTTGCCTCACCACACCATAGACCTGCTTGAAGGATGCTCAAAGCTCTTGAATGCCTTAGTTCCTCATACTTCTGGCTATCCCATCTGCATTTCCTCTGAACAGAGGTGATGATAACAGTCACTATCGAGTTTCCAAAGTCTTCTTGAGGTAAGGGTGATGGAGCTCTTATCATGCTCCTTCACTCAGGGTAGGAGCTCAATCCCTGCCTTTAATCTGCAGGCAAATGTTATTATAAGCTGGACACAGGTTCTGGAAGTACAGCAGTGGCCAAGACAGCCAAAGGACCTGCCCGGAGGGTAATTATATTCGAAAGTGAAGGAGGAACAATAAACCGATTCAATTATGTAAATTTAAATTGTTAGATGATGATGTGTGCTATGGATAGAGAGTGAAGCCAAGACAGGCGGAAGACCAGGGGAAATAATTATTGTTATTATCACCGTAATTATAATTTTAGAAGGTTATGTACATAATCAGTTATAATCAGCAGAATGTGTATAGCGATAGATGTGGACTTCCTTGTTTTTCTGAAATCACAGAGTAGGTATAGAAAAGTTTCCCCATACAAGACAATGGATGGGTCGTGTAGACAGAGAATCTGAGCTCAACCATGAAACAATGAGGAGGAATTTGCTATCTAGAAAGTGGAGTGGGATTGGAGCTGTGGGGTCTTAGCAGAGACTGTAGCAGGTGAATGACAGGGAGGTGTGTGGGCGCTCAGTGTGTCTGTAGAGCTGTGAGCAGTGGCTGCAGTCTGAGGAAGAGTGGATGGAGCACCTCTCTGGGAGAACCAGCAGGGTGTTTCCCAGTCTCGGGGATCCCAGCACCTGCAGGCCCAGTGCTGGGTGTTTCATGTGCATTAGCTCATTGAAGGTGGTGCTTCCTGACTTCATCAGGTAGGTGCTGCTATCCTGATTTGGGGCAAGTTTGATCTTTAATCTATCCACACCAAACATGAAAGTTAGCATCTCTATACAATGTCTCCTTACAAGAAAAGCATGTCTGTGTGTTTAGGTACGTTTGCAGGTGCACACGGTCTGTCCAGGTAATGCTCCTGCGAGTGGTCTGATTGATATTCCTAGACGTTTTGTTAAGGGCCCCTTGCAGTTCCGCAATGCCTGCCTCAGATCTGGCCATGGCACATTTTTAATAACACCCCCAGGCCTCTTTGGTGCCTTTCCTGTGATGTCCTTTGACTCACTCCCACCTTGCACCTGCTCTTCAAAGCAGCCTCTGATGCCCTGACTGCAAAGAGAATTTTAAACAAGGAGCACAGTTGGTCTACTGTGCAGGGCATGGGGAGGATACTTTAGTGAGGGAAATAAGAATAAAGGTAGGTAGAGGAGGGAAATGCACAGCTGGAGTGGAAACAGGAGGTGGCATGGGTGACGTAGGTCTACATGAGTTCTTGATCCGTGTGTTTACTTACGTATTTGTGTATTTATTTATTGTGTTCTTTGCACATTATCTGTCATTAAGAGTTCAAAGTCTGACAGAAAAACAGATGGGTAAATAAACAATTAAGAAGTCTGCTTGATAACATTTTTGAAAAATGTAACTTTTTTGTAAAATTCAATTATGTAAGCTTGGTACAGTTATTTAGCATCTTCACGCCTCAGTTTGCTTAACCGAAAAGTGAGAAAAATAATAGTGGGTATTTCAAAGTGTTGTTATGAATATTAAACAAGATGATACAAAGGAAGCATTGGGCTGACTTTTTAATTTTTTTTTTTTTTTTGAGTCAGAGTCTCACTCCGTCACCCAGGCCAGAGTGCAGGGCACACTCATGGTCACCCCTGCATCGACCTGCTGATCTCTGGCGATCCTTCCACTTCAGCCTTCCAAGTAGCTGGAACTACAGGTGCGTGCTATCACACCTGGCTAAATTTTTAAATTTATTGTAGAGAAGAGGTCTTGGCAAGTTGCCTGGGCTGATCTCGGACCCCCGGGCTCAGGCAATCCACTTGCCTCAGTCTCTCAAAGTGTTGGGATTACAGGCTGAGCCACCAAGCCCAGCTGACTTTGGCATCACAGATGGTAAAGGAATATTGGCTACCATAGTTATGTTATTAGCAGTTTTTTGATATACACACATATTTGGTAGAGTCAGGGCAAAAAAAATGAAACACAGCAGTTTCATGATAAGCAGTTCCTCTGAGGAGAGGGGAAGAAAAATAAGTGTGAGAAAAGCTACAAATGAAACTTACCTGTGATGGTTATTTATTTAATGAAAAGTTTTGAAGGCAATGAAACAGCATGTTAACATCTGTTAATTTAATGTGAAGGGTACAAGGACATTAATTATAGTATTATATCCTTACTCTCCAAGATGTTTAACTTTTTCTCAAATTTAGAAACCTCATAAAACAATAATGTTAGAATGATAGACTGTTCTAACATAGTGATGAATAACAATGTCACCCCGGAGCTGGGGTAAGGCAGGAAAATGCCATCAAAGGCCTCCAGGTAGTCTCAGAAATAGGAAATCTCGAATCTGGAAGAGGAAAGGGAAATAAATCACATTTTAACAGCTACTCCATGCCAAGCACTATGCTAGATTTTGTTTGTTTGTTTGAATTTGTTTTAATGAGAATTATAGCAAACAAGAAGAAATATGCACAGTGTAAAAGCGTGCTTCACCAGTTCTGGGGGCATGAACTTCATAGCAAATCAGCGTTTATCATTGAGGGAAATTTTACACCTTAAGGAATACTTGGCAAAGTCTGGTGATTTTTATGCTTTGCACAACCGCTGGGGACAGAATTTCTGATATTTAGTGAGTAGAGGCCAGGAATGCTGCTCTTTCTAGGCCAAAAAGTCAATAGTACTGAAATTGATAAGCCCTGATGTAAGCACCACCCAGTCAAGAAATAAGATGCTGTGAAGTCTGTAACAGCCCACATTTCTTTTCCCAAACCAAATCTTTTATTATAGCATTTCTCAATCCTGTCCTATTCTGACTTTTATGATAATCACATTTTTACTTTATTCAATGTTTTCCACTTGAGGATGTATCCCTAGATGTCTGAGATTTTGTTAACAGGATTTTCTGTTAACATGTTGTATGTCCTTGAACAGATTCCTTCAGCTTGCTGTGCCTCAGTGGCTTCATCTGTAAAGTGGGATACTAATAGTGCTCACTTCATAGCTTGCCATATCACAGGAGTAGGTGTGTGTGAAGCAGCTAGAAAAATGTCAGGCACGTAGAAGGCACCCTGGGCATTTGCCATTAGTGTTATATCAGAGGATTTCTATCAAGAACAGAGGACTTTTAAGTCTTTCTAGGCACTAGGTCAAAGTTTACAATTTCAATACTGAGAGAATTGGGTTTCTACACTTTTGGAAATCTGAGTTAGCAGTTTCACAGGGCATTAGGAGACCATGTCTCTACAATCCACAGTGCACAGTGCTGGCCTCAGTCCCAGTCTTTGGCCTGGCATCCCTTCTCTGCTTGTCTTCCAGTGGGCAGCTAAACCTCTCTGATCAGCATTCTTTCTCTCTCTCCTATGCACTAACAGATGGGGACATTTTGATTCATTAAAATTTTTGGTAGGAAAAGAGCAGATAAAAAATTGGGTTCAACTGACAAAGACTCCCAGTGGGCAGAAGAGATCAACTTCATGATATTTCTTCTAGTCTCCTCCTTGCCTGCAGCATTATGTTTTCTTATTTGACTGTCTCTCAAAGACTAGCATAATAGATCCTTGATACTAGGAACATTTTCACCCTTTATAATGTTACTGCCCTTGTCTTTATCTGCCACTGGGAAGCCTACACACAATTTCTCTCAACTCTTTTAGGCCACCAGTTTCCCACAAATGAAAAGCTTTTGTTACAAATGGAAGGATGGTGACATACATCACGTTAGATAACATGACACACCATCACGAAACTCAGTGTTAATGTATTAGGTGGCCAGTCTTTCTCTTGCTAAGATGCTCACTTCTCCTCTGCTGACAGCTCTCATCCAGCCAATGTCCATTCACTGTTCAGATGTAGGCTCTACTGTAACCTCATGAGGAGTAAAATACAGAGAGTAGAAAGGGAGTGTGGTACATCAGCACTACACTTGTCCTCCAGCTATGGGAAGTGTTGCCTGCTGACAGCATACCACCGAATCCTTCCCTGGAAATTCCCTTTGTCTAGGGAAGCTGCCTCTATGTTATTCCTTTTTAGAAGCAACTTATAACTAAGGATAGGTTGTTGTGGGCATACAAATTGAGGCATCCTTGCTTCAAGTTCAGACAACTGCAAAGAACCATTTCAGCTTTAGAACACCAGTGGAATCAACTTTAATCTTTGTAGCCACCACATCTCAGTTCCACTTCTGTTTCCCTCCCTCCATGTCAAAGTTCTGGAGAGTACTCTGCAATGCAGTTCCTTCATGCAATCTCAGCTACTAAGGAAACTTATAGATGTGGTCCAAGAAGGGGGACTCAAAACTGGGACTTTGGAATTAAATCACCTTCTGGGGTGATTCTATAAGGGATGGTGGGGGTACATGGTGAGTCCCAGGATTCAGTAGACTTGCAATGGCATCCATCCATAGTAAACTGAGGTGAAGAAATACAGTACTGCATAGGAATGTACTAGCAGGTGCAATACCCCAGACTTAAAGAGATTTAGGAGATGTGATTATAAGAATGATGAAACTGAATAATTAAATGTGTATAGCTCAAGGCAAAAGACAATAAAAGGCTGAGAGTGATTAATCACTAATTGAAAGGTAAGTTTGAAAGTCAGAAGGCCTCCTTGGAAACATAATACACTTTCATATACACGTTGAATATCCCTTATCCAAAATATTTGTAACCAGAAGTCTTTCAAATTCTGAACTTCTACAGATTTTGAAATATGTGTGTGTGTGTGTGTGTGTGTGTGTGTGTGTGTATGTCTGACAGATTTCTTGGGGATGAGACCTAACCTCTAAGCATAGAATCTATTTATGTTTCATATATACCTTATATACATAAACTGAAGATAATTTTATACAATTTTAAAAAATAATTTTGTGCATGAAACAAAGTTTATGTGCATTGAACCATCACAAAGCAAAGGTGTGATGTCTCAGCCGCACACGTGTGGTCATGTTGGTACTTAAAAAGTTTCATATTTTGGAACATTTCAAATTTAGGATTTTCAGATTGAGGTAATTAACCTATACACTCAGCTAAATGGCAGAGAAGTAAGGAGGCCTAGGACCTTACTGTAAGGGCAATTGTCCTCCAAAGCTTGTTGAAATCTCAATTTCAGCAAGTCTGCTGGGTCAAAGTCAGGATCCGAACTGAAAAGAATGATTCTGAAACTTGGAGTGGCGACATTTAGATCAACATGGTAAAAAACAAAGTTGAACCCATAGATTTCCATGGAGACTTTTGTCTTGTGAATATGGCCCACCCTTCCTGTTCAAAAGCTAGTTTTCCCTTCTTGTTTGATGGCAATGCAAAAGCTTTGTCTTGAAGACAGTGTGTGCCTCACTTAGGATATAGCTCAACCTCCCTTCCTGGAGCCCTGACCAAAATCAAGCATTGAGGCCCAGCACTACCCATCTGGGAAAGTTCTGGGCCTACTGAGAGGAAAGGAGAATAAACTTTAGAGGGGCTGCGAGACAGAGCCAGCATGTTCCAGTGAGAATACATGTGAGACTGGACCCTGAGGCTACTGGATAGAGGTGAGGAAGAACATAAGGTTTGATAAGGGAGAATTTGGTTTTATAGGGACATTCTCTGTGAGACAGAATTTTTACTAACTGACAGGACCCTGGGACAGATTATGAACAGAAGCCAAATCTGCCACAGTAGAGATCAATGATGAAGGAAACCCTAGCATGGCACCGTCCCTTGAGGGCACCAACTAGCCACTTGGCAGCAAGTTGATGACACTGACACCCTTCCACTTTGCAAGGTCGTGCTTGTTGCTGTCTCTGGGCAACAAATACTCTGACAGATTTGAGAGTGCCATAAGTCTACTGTGGAATAAGTGAGGAAAAAGGAACAGGATTAGGCTGAGAGAACCATCAGCCTGGGATGTGGGACCAGCTGCTAAGAGTGCTAGCTGCTAACAGCTTACAGCTGAATCCTTCCCCGGGAATTGTCCTCAGCTGGATTTGTGCATTATTAAGCTATGTCCTCTTCAGAGATGATTTATACCTAATTATTGATTGATCCGCGCAACAGAATAAATCTGAGGCCTTTTTACTCACCTTGAGACAACACTGAATGTTAATCCCATCTCCGGAGCTCTTTGGTAGGATCTAAGGTTTTTTGGTGACCTGATTTCAGGTTGACCTTTCCTTCTTCTCAATCCTGCTTTCTGAATTCTGCTGCAAGTGCTTATTCTGAGGGCACTTCCCAGTTAACCAACTGCACACTACCCTCCACCTTAGAGAACTTAAGTTAGAACATCGGTTACGCTCACAGAATCTAGACTCAGCCTGTGTGGGTCCACATTAGCTCTGGCCACTTGCTATCTGCATGACCTTGAGGAAGATGTTTTTAACCTTTGCATGTCCCTTTCCTCATCAGCTAAATGGAGCTGGTAATACCTAATCTCACTAAATGATTAGGAAGATTAAAATGAGATACTAGTTAAGAAGCTAGAACAGTTTCAGCCATTCATTAATTGAGATGAAACTATTCTTTTTATTGTTGTTGTTATTATTATTATTATTCCTGAAAAGTATATTTGTTAAGAATAAAACTGCAATGAACCTGGATTTGATTACAGATTCTACTATTATGAAGTTTGTGACTTTGGCCCTACCTAGCCTCACTGTGTCATAATTGCCTCTAATATAAAATGGTAGTAATAACAGTACTCACAGAATAGAGATGTTATGGAGATAATTCATTGAGGTAGCTTGCTTGTTTGCTCATTTGTTTTTAGAAAAACATTGCTTGATGAATTGCCTAACCCATGCTAAGTTCTCAGTGAATTCTGGGTATGACTAAAAAATAGTAAAAACAAGCATACACTCTATGCCAGACAGTGTGTATCTCATTTAATTTTTATAATGTTGTTACTTGACAAATAATTTGTATCCTAAAGTCTCCAAGGTGCCTACATGAGATTAAAGTTCAGACAACTTTAAACCAGGGTTACACTACTGATGCTATATTATCCTGTTTCTGGAAAGTCTTCTTTGAAAGATTCTGCCTCCTTTACCTCCTACCTGCTCCCACTTCACATTCTGGGCCAGGTTTTTCCTATCTTCCTGCTGCTTCCATAACCCCTTGTGTCACTTCCATCATGCACTTTCTCACTTTTCATTTCCATTCAGATTGTATCCAGTTGTCTCTTTGAAGGCAGGGACTCTTTCATATTTTCTGTTAGATCCTAGTTCTCATCCTAGCACCTGGCCCAAAGTGAGTATTCTATATTTGTTGATTTACTATGAATTCAGTAGAATTGCATTTTGTCATTTAAATATAAACCTTGGCTGGGCGCAGTGGCTCAGCCTGTAATCCCAGCACTTTGGGAGGCTGAGGCGAGAGGATTTCCTGAGCTCAGGGGTTCAAGACTAGCCTGGGCAACTTGGTGAGACCTCGTCTTTACAATAAATCACAAAAACTAACTGGGCGTGGTGGTGTGCGTCTCTCGTTTCAGTTACTTGGAAGGCTGGAACGGAAGGATCGCCTAAGCCCAGCAGGTCGAGGCTGCAGTAGCAGGGAGCATGCCACTGTATTCCAGTCTGGGCGACAAGAGTGAGACTCTAACTCAAAAACAAACAAACAAACAAACCTAATTGTTGATTTATGTGCATTTTGGGGGTCTCTTGCAAACACCCTGTTGAGTCATCTTTCTTCTGAGAGGGTAACTTATGGTGGCATCCTTCTGTTATTAAGATTTCTCACACGAACTTTAAGAGACCAGGCTCACTGTCGAGCCCCACCCACAACCAACACCTGTCACAGAAGCTCATCCTATGCACTCTGGAGACAGACTTTCTCCAGTGCACCATCCAGAAGAGTTTCTATAGCAACCATCAACACTTCAAAGGTGCCAGAATGTCTCTCTCTTACATCTGACTTTCTCATTCCCTGTGTGCCATTCAGGTGACATTAAGCAGGTGGAAGGAGACTTAGGTCACCTTACCAAATGTTTCACAGCTGGCAGGGGCAGGTGCACCTATTAAATAAATTACTCAAGCTACATGGAAGCTGGTGTATAATCTTCCTGCAACTCCACAGACAGGCCTGTTTTCATCAGCTCTACTATCTGTATGGAATCATTGAGCTCAGTGAAAGAAGTGAAAGACCTCATTGTCCAGAGGCATGACCCGTGGGTAGTTCATAAATATTAGCCAATGGAGTGAATATATATATTTTTTCTTTTTAATATAATGATTAACTCCTTCAGATTATATTCTATATCTGATTCAATGGGTGTACTTTAAATGTAAACATGAAATATAAAATCATTTGCCTGAGTTTCAGAGATTGAGATTGGTTGGGCACAGTGGCTCAAGCCTGTAATCCCAGCAATTTGGGAGGCCAAGGTGACAGGACTGCCTGAGCCCAGTGGTTCAAGACCAGCCTGGGTAACTTGGCGAGACCACGTCTCTACAATAAATCAAAAAATGAGCCGGCTGTGGTAGCACACGCCTGTAGTTCTAGCTACTTGGAAGACTGAGGCGGAAGGATTGCTTGAGCCCAGCAGGTCTAGGTTGCGGTGGCCATGAGCACACCACCGCACTCCAGCCTGGATGACAAGAGTGAGACTCCAACTCAAAAAAAAAAAAAAAGAAAATTGAGATTTTAAGATAATTGTTTATCTCATAACCTATTGGAGATGAGGGATGATTTGTTAAGAATGATTTTTAATATACTCTATTATTTTGGAATTCTTCACTAGTAATATAATATCCTCACATTATTTGTAATATCAAACACTAAAATCTCTCCCAAACTAAATGGTTTATTGTAACAGTTTATTATTGCTTATATGTCTAGGTAGTCTGGGAAATTCCTCCAATGTTGTCTGGTCTCACTCACATATCTTTCTTTATGTGGATTACAGTGTGCCTTTGCTAATCCTTGCTGAATGTGATCATATATTTGGACATCTGCTGGCTATAAGCTGGTCTATGATGGGCTTGGTTATTTTTGTCACCTTCCACAGTTCCCTTACCACCAAAAACTACCCTAGGCTCTTTGGGGAGTAGTTGCCAGCGTCCAAAAGAGAGAAATTAGACATACAGAGCACTTTCTCAAGTTTGCTGTAAGTCACAAGGCCAAGTCCAGAATCATTGTGGGAGGCACTATCAAAGGGCACAAAGAGTTAAGAGAGCTTAGGGATATTTTTGCAATCAATCTACTACCATATGGTTTTTCACATAAATGTATTGCGTTCCAAGAATTTTTTATGCTACCAGTTACATGAAATCTGTTGAATCTTGCTTTGTTCAGAAAGCGGTAATATTTCATTTATTGATTTAATTATTTTAAATTCCAGTGTATTTGAGAATAATTTTTTTTTAACTCAAATGGTTGAAGGAGGGTTCTATAATCAGGTTTTATTAGTGTATGATTCAAATTTTGTCCATGTTCATTAATTTTTTGTTTGCTTGACACAGCAAATAATTGGGAGATATATGTTGAAATTCTCCATGATGCTGGAGCTTTCTCAATTTTGTCAGTTACTATTCTCTGTATTATGCATGTTGAGGCTATATTAATAGAAGCTTAGAGATACAGAGTTGCATTTAGCCACCTGTATTCATAACAATTCTTTTGATCTTAAAATCTATTTAATATACCATTTAAAAACTAGACTGGTGTATTTTAGTTATTATTTGTCTTGTGTATATTTTTTTCATACATTTGCTTTCAATACATCTGGGCTGTACCTCTTGTATATAGGGCATAGGTTTGGCCAGTTTTTACATTTTTATTTTTAAGTATTTTAAATGAATCATTTGGCCTATTTGTATTATTTAGAATACTAAACTTGTTTTTGGAATTTTTAATTTATTTATAATCTTTTCACTTTTTGTCAAACTTTATACTTTCAACTTTATGACCCTTCTTTTGAACAGATTGCTTTTGGTTTACTTGCTTTCTATTTTTTTATTTTACTCTAGTCTACTAAATTTTAGGTTACATGCTTTATTTATATTCTTTTAAATGTCTCATTGGATTTTTACACTGGTAATTAATCTCATTTACTCATTCTTTTCAACAAGACAGATATCATTAATTCATGATTTACATGTGACATTTCTTTAAAGTTTTAGCTTTGACTTACTTTGCAAACCACAAATTTTAAAATACTATGAATGTTATGATGACTATTTTGTTTATACATTGTCTGTTTATATTTACTTATGTTTGCAAAGTTTGTTATTATTGTTTTTATGTCTTTATTGCTTTTAGATCTTTTCTGTAATTTTTTTCCCAAAATAAGTATTTTAGAAATTGATTACACTCTATTTTTTTTTTTTTTTTTAGTTAGAGCCTCACTCCATCGCTCTGATTGGAGTGCAGTGACATGCTCATGGCCACCCCAGTGTTGGCCTGCTGGGCTGCAGCCACCCTTTCGCTTCAGCTTCCAAGTCCAAGTAGCCGGAACTAAAGGCACACTCTACCATGCCCAGCTCATTTTTTGATTTATTGAGAGACGAGTTCTCACCAAGTTACTCAGGCTGGTCTTGAACTCCTGGGCTCAGCCATTCCTGTCGCCTAGGCCTCCCGAAGTGCTGGGATTACAGGCTTGAGCCACTGCTCCCAGTTGATAGCACTCTATTAATGATAATCCGTGATTTTTGTTTTATGCTTCAAAGTGTCTTTACTCTTAAGGTAGAGTTTTATTGAATACCCAATTCTTTGTTTTTGTTTTTGTTTTTTTTGAGTTGGCGTCTAACTCTGTCACCCAGGTTGGAGTACAGTTGCACGATCATGGCCACTGCAGCCTCGACCTGCTCGGCTCCGGCGATCCTTCTGCCTCAGCCTTCTAAGTAGCTGGAACTACAGGCGCGTGCCACCATGCTCGGCTAATTTTTTGATTTATTATAGACACAAGGTCTTGCCAAGTTGCCCAGGCTGGTCTTGAACCCATAGACTCAGGCAGTCCTCTCAACTCGGCCTCCCAAAGTGTTAAGATTATAGGCTTGAACCACCTTGCCTGGCGGTCATTTTGTTTTTGATGTTCATCTATTTCATGACAATGTGTCTAGAGTTGGATTTCTTTTTATTTATCCTAGTTGACATACTTTGTGCTTTTTATATTTGTGGACTCATGATTTTTATAGGTCTAAACAATTATCATAAACTATAACTTTAAATAATACATATTTTCTGCTCTCTCTTTCACTAGGATGCTAAATAATTATGAATTTATATTAGATATTCATATTCTCTTTTATATTTTCCATCTCCTCATATTACGATTAAACATTCTTGAAAATGTCCTCCAGTCTATGTTCCACAAACTAACTGTGTGTGTGTGTGTGTGTGTGTGTGTGTGTGTGTGTGTGTGTGTGTGTTTAATCTGTTCCTTAGCCTTTCTCTGCAGGTAATTTAGGTTGGTTCACTCATTTTACATTCTAGTCACCTTCTAGGGAGAAACCTTACAATAGGAAATGACTATATTTTAAAATTCGATTAAACTGGGCTCCTAAATGTTTTTGCAGGAGGTTTGAAAAGAAGTGAGGCGGGGTCCTGGTTGTTGCTGCTATTTCATAAGAGCCCATGAACATGAAGACCACCTGTGACATCTCATGATCCTCTCTCCAGCTCCCTTGGTTTTGACAGTCCATGGCAAAGACAGTGACAATGGGCTAGTTTTTTAATTGTCTATCCTCATCCTTAAGTTTTATTCATTCCCTGTTCTCCTGAGGATGAGCATCAAGTACCGTGGTAGTGGTGGAAGTAATTTCTTTATTCTGGACTAACTCTAATGGAAGTGGGTCAGTGCTGGGTGGTTTGAGAGCCATTTCAGAAAACACAATTATTTGAAGAGAAGCTGATTTCCTGGGATTTAATCCTTTCTGCCTTCTCTTAGCATGGTTTCTACCTCACATATATAACCCTAGCTAATACACCATATGCTGTATGTTTTTAGTTTGAATGCTTTCATTAATATTCTCAAAATTTCTATTAATTTCTTTTTGAATAAACCTTCTTGATTGCTTGGACAGTTCTAGAGGCTAGGAGTTTGAGATCAAGGTGATGGCAGGATTGGTTCCTTCTAAGGCTGTGAAGATGTTCACATGGTATCCTTTGTGTGTGCATATCTGTTTGGAATTCTCCCCTTTTATAAGAACACCAGTCATGATGGATTATGGGTTCTGTATTAGTCAGGGTTCTCCAGAAAAGCAGAACCAATAGAATGTGTGTATAATTGCCTCATATGGTTAGGGAGGCTAAGCCTCACCAAGATCTGCAGTTGGCAAGCTGGACACCCAGGAGAGCTGACAGTATAGTTCCACTTTTAGTCCAAAGCCTGAGAACCAGGAGACCAATGGTATAAGGATCAATTCTGAGTCTGACTCCTAAGGCAGAAGAAGACCAGTGTCCCAGCTCAAAGACAGCCAGACAGATACAGTACACTCTCTATTTTTCTATTCAGACTTCCCACAGCATATTGGATGAGGCCCACCCTCATTGGGGAGGACAGACTTCTTTGCATAGGCTCCCAACTCAAATGTTACTCTCATCCAGAAACACCCTCACAAACACACCCAGAGTACTGTTTAATTACTTATCAGGGCACCATGTGGCCCAGTCAAATTGACACATACAATTTAAAATCACAGGTTCACATTTCTCCAGTGTGACCTCACCTTATCTAATTATACCTGCAACAATCCTATTTCCAAATGATATCACATTCTGAAGTTCTGGGGTTTAAGACTTCAACATATGAATTATTTCTTTAGGAGGAAGGATACCATCAACTCATAAAAGGTAATAACTTATTTCTTGATAGTTTTTAAATTATTTTATTTCTTCAACAATCTAAAAAAATTTATTTTATATTCTGTATCCATCACTTACAGTATCTGAAATCATTGAGCAATGTCAGGGCGTAGAATGTTCTTGCATTTTTGAAATTTCTGTTGACAATTTTTTTTTTGTATACTTGGTGATTTTTGTTTCTAAAAGCACCTTGGTGAAATCTAATCTGTGGAAATCCCAAGGGGTAGCTTTGGAGCATTTTCCTCCAGAGAGTACTTGCATTTGTTTTTGCCAAGAACTATTTCCTGGTACCATCTTATGACTACTGTAATCTCATCCAGGAGTTCTTGTGAAATGCTATAGTTGGCCTCAACACCTCTCTTTTACTGCAGGCTCCAGGCAGAATCCCACTGAAGTTTTTGTTTGTTACAGGTTCCTAGAAGTCCAGCCTTTTTTGTTGCTATGTTAGGTTACATTACTTGGTTCATCATAGTATGATTTCTCTCCTAGTTGTGGCCTTCAGTTCAAAGCGTCAAAGATGACTCTTAACATAGTGTTTTCTTTTTATCTCACTACCCACATCTTCTTTGAATGTCTCACATTCATTTTTTTGAAGTCAAATGAGGGGTAATGCCAAATTTCTGGGAAGATGGCGGCATAGCCAGTCAGACTGTGTGAGTCCCTGTGTATGTGAGTGATTGTATGAATGATTCTGCATGTGTTTCTGTGTGTAATTGGAAGTCTGAGAGGCTGATTGAGTGAGGAGTCAAGAGCAAGTGGCCAGAGTCCTCCTGGTGACGCTGTTGGTGCCATAGCTCCTCTGTTTCGACCCTAGCACTTCCTGGAGAATGGAAACTGAGTAAAATTTTCCAGCAATAACTGGTGGAGCAATTGCTAATCCTATCACCACAGTGCTGGGCTGAATCTTTGCATTGAGGGCCACAGAGGACGTATAGTGAGGAAGCCTGAGGCAGAGTCCTGAGGAAACAGCAAGAAGAAGTCACCCAAGCCTGGAGTGGGCTCCAGAGCCTTGCCACTGGGCCCTGAGATCTGGAGACTGTAACAGTCTCTTGGGAGAGAGCTATTGATCCCATTTGTTGCAAGAACCGTAGCCAGCAGAGAAACTGAGCAGAATCTATAAGGCCTGAACAGAGAAGTGCTCCAGGGCAGCCTCTGCAGAAAAGCAGAACTGCATTTTGAGATCAGGCACTGATCTTTACCTTGCATCGGGGCTGCTCTTTGTGATCTCAGAGAACATAGCCCCTAGTGCACAAACTCTGGTGGGTAATAGCAGATGCGGTACCCTGGATGATCCACCCTCCACCCTGAGCCAGCTGGTAGGCAATAGATATAGATAATAGAGCTGGCCTAGAAGGAGGCTGGTGAGTGCCTAGCTGACTTCTCCCCTCCCCTCTGCTGCCCCTAGCAGCAAGAGAAAGAGACTGGGAGGGCAGGGCAGAGACAGGAGGCCCCATTCCTCTTCTGTGAGCTGGATGCTCTGGCAACTCTGACCATGTGCTGGGAGAGGAAGAAAGGTGGTGAGATACTGAAAGATGCTGTGTCAAGTGATTTCAGCTCCCTTCTATCACACACGCATGTGCCAGCTATCAACTGCAGGCAGTATGGAGAGAAGATTTTAACATCTTAAGTTACAAAGAGGGAAACTGCAGTAAATTTCAACATAGAAATCAAAACAGAAATTAAAAAAAGATTCCTGGAAACTAATGAAAATAAAGAAACATCTTACCAAAACCTCTAGGATGCCATGAAATCAGTGTTAAGATGAGAATTTTTATCTCTACAAATACACATCAAGAATATAGAAAGACCAGAGGTCAACAGCCTGACAAATCACCTAAGGGAGCTAGAAAGACAAGACCACCAAAACCCTAACTTCAGCAGAAGAATCCAGATCACCAAAGTAAGAGACCAAATACAGGACACAGAAGACAAAAATATCAGAAAAAATTAGTAAAAAAAAACTGGTCCTTTGAAAAGATAAACAAGATTAATGAACCCCCTAGCCAAAATGACCAAGAAAAAGAGAGAAAAATACCAAATAAAAACAATCAGAAATGCAAAAGATCATGTCACAACTGACCCTAAAGAAATACAAATGATTTTCAGAGATTACTGTGCACACTTGTATGGAATCAAAC
This sequence comes from Carlito syrichta, assembly GCF_000164805.1. Lineage (NCBI taxonomy): Eukaryota > Metazoa > Chordata > Mammalia > Primates > Tarsiidae > Carlito > Carlito syrichta. Next base: position 136,247 of record NW_007001819.1, read on the forward strand.
TCGATAACCTAAAAGAAATGAAGGATTTTCTGACATCACACAACCTCCCAAGGTTAAAACAAGAAGAAATTGAGATCCTAAATAGACCAGTAACAACCTAGGAAATTGACTCTGTCATAAGAAAACTACCTACAAAATATAGCCCTGGACCAGTCAGTTTTCCAGCAGGATTCTACAAAGCATTAAAGGAGGAGCTGCTATCAATCCTATTGGAAGTATTTCAGGCAATCGAGAAAGATGGAACTCTCCCCATATCCTTTTATGAAACTAACATGATGCTGATACGCAACCTGGGTAAAGAATCAACAAAGAAAGAGAACAACAAGCCAATATTCTTGATGAATATACATGCAAAAATTCTCAACAAGATTCTAACAAATCAGATCCAACAACTCATCTCAAAAATCATCCACAATGACCAAATTGGCTTCATCCCTATAATACAGGGCTGGTCCAACATCAACCAGACCATAAATGTAATTAGATGCATCAACAGATATTAAAAAACAAGTAGCACAATACTATATCATTAGATGCAGAAATGTTTTCTATAAAATGCAGCATCTCTTCTTGATAAAAATCCTCAAACACCTAGGCATAGAGGGAACATACCTCAAAACAGTAAGAGCCATCTCTGATGAACCCACAGCCAACATATTGCTAAATGGGTGGAAATTAAAAGCATTTCCCCTAAAAACTGGAACAAGACAAAGCTGCCCACTGTCACCCCTACTGTTCAACATAGTGTTGTAAGTTCTAGCTAAAGCAATCAGACAAGAGAAGGAAATTGGGCATATTCAAATCAGAAAAGAGGAAGTCAAGTTATTCCTCTTTGCTGATGAAATGATTCTACATCCAAGAGAATCTGTCAAAAAACTCCTTGCACCACAAATGGATTTTGACAAAGTCTCAGGGTACAAAATAAATGTGCAAAAGAGTCACATTCTTAAACACCAAAAACAAACAGAGAACCAAATAAAAAGCACAACCCCATTCATAATAGCCACACACAAAAAGGAAATACCCTGCCACCTTCCTAACCAGAGAAATGAAAGATCTTTAAACAAAACCTGCAAGACACTCTTCAAAGAAATCAAAGATGACACAAACAAATGGAAAAATATTCCATGCTCATGGAATAGAAGAATCAACATTGTTAAGATGTCCATCTACCAAAGACAATCTACAGATTCAATGCAATACCCATTAAATTACCAACATCATTCTTTTCATTCCTGGAAACAATAATTCAGAAACTCATATGAAAAGACAAACAACCACAAATAGTCAAAACAATCCTTAGCAAAAGAAACAAAGCTGGAGATATCACATTTCCAGTTTTTACACATTATTATAAGACTCCAATAATCAAAACTGTCTGGTATTGGAGCAAGAACAGACATATAGACAAATGGAACAAGACAGAGATTCTAAAAGTGAAACCTCAATTCCTCAACCAACTCATCTTTGACAAAGCCTCCACCAACAGCCACTGGGGAGAGGAGAACTTATTCAGTAAATGTTTCTGGGAAAATTGGCTAGCCGCATGCAGAAGAATGAAACAAGATCCCTGCCTGTCATCATACATGAAAATTAACTCCAAATGTATCAAAGACCTAAACGTGAAACTTCAAATTTTAAGAATCTTAGAAAATGCAGGAGACACCCTTATGGAAATCAGAATAGGCAACCAATTCCTGATCATACCCCCAAAAGCTCATGCCATAATTGATAAAATAAACAAATGGGACCTTATCAAACTGGAAAGCTGCTGAAAAGCAAATGAAACCTTTAAGAGAGTGTAGAGGCCACCCACAGAATGGGAATAAATATTTGCCAACTGCATATCTGACAGGGCCTAACATCCAGGATCTACAGGAAGTCAAATGTGCCAAAAGGAAAAATAACAAACAGCCCACTAAAAAATGGGCAAAAGACATGAATAGACACTTCTCAATAGAAGACATGCAAATCAAAACCACACTGAGATACAACCTAACTCCAGTTAGAATGGCCATCATTACTAAAACAAAAAACAACAGAAACTGTCTAAGGTGCAGAGAAAAGGAAGCTTCTATACTGTTGGTGGGAATGCAAACTAGTTCAACCTCTATGAAAAACAGTGTGACAATTCCTAAAAGAAATTCCTAAAATAACTAGAAATTGACCTTACATATAACCCAGTGATCCTCCTACTGGTAACATACCCAGAGGAACTCAAATCATTCTATAAAAAAGATAACTGCATATGCATGTTTATTGCAGCGCTATTCACAGTAACAAAAATATGGGACGAATCATGCTGACCATCGAATCCGGAGTAGATTTTTTAAAAATGTGGTACATATACACGATGGAATATTACAGTCAAAAAGAAGTACAAAATTATGGACTTCACAGCAACTTGAATGAATTTAGGGTCTATAATACTCAGTGATCTATCACAGAAACAAAGAACTGACTACCACGTGTTCTCACTCATAAGCAGACCCTGAATGTTTATCATAACACTTAAGAAAAGAATGTTTATCATAACACTTAAGAAAAGCAGTAGCTGGAAATCATCAGGGAAAGAAGCAGAAGGGGGCACATAACATCAATTAGGGCACCTGATGTCAAACCAGGCAAAGTGGGGACCAAAGAGAGGACCAAACTTTACCTGTACCACTTGTATACCACTTGTATACCACTTGTATACCACTTGTATACCTAATCCTGAATTGTACCCCTCATCTTTACATAAAATTTAAAGAAAGAAAGAAAAGAAAAGAAAAACAATTTAAAAAATTAGGGGTAACGCACCAATAATAACTTCTGTTCAGGGAACTGGGATATCTTTTTTTTCATCTTCAGACCTTATTCTTCAAATATGAAAGATAGGAGATTTGCCTTTAAAGCCCTCTTAAGCACAGCAGAGTTCAACACGCTTTATTAAGGCTGTTTTTATGTCTCCTTACTTAACATTTGGTTCAGTAACTATTGGTTGAGTTCCATGTTGACCCCAAATATGCTCAAAATTAAGAAAATTGCATTTATTTTAAAATAATTATTACCTCATCTCTACAATAAATAAAAAAATCAGCCGGGCGTGGTAGCACATGCCTGTAATTCTGGCTACTCGGAAGGCTGAGGTGGAAGGATCGCCGGAGCCCAGAAGGCTAGGCTGCGGTGGCCGGGAGCGGCCACTGCACTCCAGTCTGGGCGACCGAGTGAGACTCCAACTCAAAAATAAATAAATAAATAAATAAAATAATTATTGACTTGCAAAGTTGATAATGTGAAATTTCTGTTATCATGTAGATGCTTTCTTGTCTCCTTTTATTTATTTTTTTCTTTCAGAGAATTGAAGAAGGTATAGTTAGAAATATGATTGGGCTATGCCTAAGAAAGGTTAACAGCTGTTAAAATCACCCCCAAAAGTAGCTTGTATTGTAAGGGAGCAATACCAGGGAGAGAGAATTGATAAAGACAATAGAAATTAGAAAATAATTAAGATCCTTATACAAAAATAACCTCTAAAAATTCCATCATCTTACAAAATTTATTTGGAAGAATTTTAAAAAGCAAATGTGTATCAATATAATATACTCACATTTTGTTACTTCTTAGATTACTGGTTGCAGAACTTCCTCTGTAACTCCAATGTGTGTCGAGTTAATAGATATAAACTGCTTACATCTCCTTAGAAGTTCAGCATTCCTGGGGAAGAGTTAAGATTTGATATTGATTCCTGATACAATCTGTAAATTTTTTTTTTTTTTTGAGTTGGAATCTCACTCTGTTGCCCCAGACTGGAGTGCAGTGTCATGCTCCCAGCCACTGCATCCTCGACCTGCTGGGCTCCAGTGATCCTTCTGCCTCTGCCTTCCAAGTAGCCGGAACTACTGACCCGTGCTACCACGCCTGGCTATTTTTTTTTTTTCATTGTAAAAACGAGGTCTCTCCAAGTTGCCTGGGTGGGTCTCAAACCTGCAGGTTCAGGCAATCCACTCACCTCACCCTCCCAAAGTGCTGGGATTACAGGCTGAGTTACTGAGCCTGTAAATTAAGTAATTGTCCCCAGTAGTGTGAAGACTTTGGTCTCCGAGGAGCCAGAAGTCCTATAGTGGTCAAAATCTGGGTTAAAGATGGCGTGAAAGTGTCACATGCTGAGAGTTGGTTTCAATTAAAATACAAATATTTATGAAGATAGCAATGAATTTCACTTATTACAAATCTTAATTCTAACCCAGATAAATAGAATACTTAATTTAGAGAGCTAATAAGCAATATAAATACCTAGATTCTTCTCTCACTAAAAATTCTGAGTCATGACTTAATCCAACCCCAGTTTTCTACAAGTTAATCCTACCCTAAGAATTAATGTCTTAACTCTTAACTTATATGTAGAATATTTTAGCCCATCACACTATATGAATCAGGACTTAAGAAATTAAAACTACTTCTACTTGCCTGTTTATTATGTATTAAGAACAAGTCTAGACCTAGAAAAATAAAGCTATGTTTCTTCAGGATCAACTAAATAGCAATGTTCTCCCTCCTTCTTGCAGTAAATGTATTTTGTGTCTCCTAGTGGAAATACAGAAGAAGGATTAGTGAATTGATTCCTGAGAGCATGGTTATAAAAGCACTTGTTTTATTTTACAACCTCTCAAGCCCCTACCTTAAGCCTAGGTAGCCCCACTTCTCTTTCCATCTGTGACAGCCTATTATATTTGCTCTATTCCTATAATTTTTATTTGTTAGAACAAGGTACAGCTGGTTCAGAAAAAAAATGCTTTGAGAAAAATAGCTTGCCTATAAATCCATTTGCTTCACAATAATTAATTTGAACAAACTCCAAAAATATGCTTTAATAACTTTTCAGATCCCAATTAGGGCCAAATAAATGGCTTCCATTTATGGCAGAACCAATCTGATTAACTTTCTTGTTTGGTGCACTACAATCATGCAGAATATTCATCCCAAGGACATCAAACAAAATCCAAAACTTCAGATTTATTTAACCACAAACGCATACTTATAAATTGTAACAGACTTTCCTAATTAATTTTTCATCATGCTAATGATTTTGCTTTGGAACAACTGGTTATATTTGTAGGAATCACAGCCAGATTCAGAGACATTTGCAGTCACTGTTTGGAGGGAAATTAAAGGTAACAATAAAGAAAACAACTTCAGGAATATGATTCTTTAGAGGTAATTACTAATTTAACCAAATGCCTATTGAAGAAGTCCCATTAATGACTGTCACATACCCACTATATTAGCCATTTTACAGTTAGATTTACTTGCAACTAAAGTATTTTCTACTGAGGAAAATGATTTTCACAAAGTCTGTGTCAGTGCTGAACATGGAAGGGTGTCAAATGGCTCTAGATTTTGAAAAATAAACATGATGATGGCAGATGATCAGGAAAATATAAGAAGTCATAAAAAAACCAAACCAAACAAAAAACACTGGATTAAGAGGGAAAATACCTGGGGTTTTGTACACTTCTGTTTCTTACTGAAAGTAATTCTGAGTTGGACAATAGAGGGATTTCTATAAGTAAAAAACAAAAAAACAAAAAAATGGAATTTGGATAAGAGAAGAGAAAACAATGAAAGAATTTTGAAAAATACTGGAAGAGAAAGGTTGGAAGAAGCAACGAACAGCCCTACCAAAGGTAGAACTGAGTTGATAGTGAGAGTTAAAATAAACTGAATGTCTGTTGGCGAGAATAGTAGAGATACGAATGGGGTAAGGTAGCAGCAGTTCTGAGTGTCCTGTTAGAGTCTTCTACAATGGAGTCATAATTTTATATTAGAAAAGGAGTTTCAAGAAGCTCCTGGAAGGCCTGGATTTTATTCTTTTGAGTTAAGGAGATAAATAAATGGTACCCAACATATTTCTAACTGAAAATTCCCATGTCTTCATGCTTTCATTGCTGGAACAATGCAAGGTCAGGAGCTCACAGAAACGATGTTAAATTCTTGAACCATGATTTCTCAGAGATGGTATAGGGTCTTCAATAAATATAACTTATGTTGCTCTGCTGTTCTAGAAGAAGATATGGAATAAATATCCAAAGGGGGGAAGATAGAAAAAAAAAAACCTAACTAGTCAATAAAAGTTAAGGCTCTTAGGTTCAAGTTGTGTTTTCAAAAGTTCTTCTAAGCAAATGCTAGCACCTGGGAAGAAGCTTGGAAATCAGAAAATTTACAACTGTTTTCTAAGAGGGTCTTGCTGAGCAGAAGTTGAGAACTTAGGTTCAGTAAATCAGGATGGAAAATGGATAGAAATAGGGCCTATTCTCCAAGCCATCTATTTATTTGGCCCCAGTCATATCGAAACAACTTTAAATTGAGGTTTGGGGGGAAGCAAGGAATAGAAAAACAAATGAACAGATGTTAAGTTGTATTTGGTGAGTGTATAAGTTAAAATTTGTTGGATGCTTGCCTTAGTAATGCACTTTGGTTTGTTTAAAAAAAGGGGCGGCGGAATTATTTCATGCGTAAGAGAGTGCTTCACAGTTTCCAAGGGCAAATCTGTAGCTGCGCCTTAAGTATGGATTGAAATAAAAGATTGGTCCACCCTGTCAGGGAGTCTTCTCTCTCAGATCAGCTACCATTGCTTTCCAATCAACATGGGAAGAAGTAGCTACCAGTCAGTCATCAACTGCCAATATTCACTCAACAGAGCATTCAGACTGCCTGATGTCTTTTAGTTTCAATTTCTGGTTTGTTGGATTAAAAGTCCATTTCTAGACCATCAGCTGTGGGGCACGGGAAGAAGGCAAGGTCACGATGTGTTTTATCCATGGCTCTTAAAAAATAAACAAACAAAAAAACAACTTTTATTTCAATGACTTTAGGAAGTACAATTGATTTTTGGTCCCATGACTCTTTTAACTGTAACTTCATGGCATGGACTGGGGATTGTCGGAAAGTGAGCAAGAGTTCATAAGGCAGGGGCAGGCCTACAAATAATTGGTGTTCCCTGGGCAGAGTCAATAATGCAAGAAGAGGTGCTTGGTAATCTGTAAGAGTCATTTTAGTCAGAGGATACAAAGTTTCAGTTGTACAAGATAAGCCCTAGAGATCTTACCATACAGCATGGTGCCTATAGTTAGCAATGCTGTGTATTATACTTTACAAAGAGGGTAGATCTTATATTAATTATTATTATCACTCACACAAAAAAATACTTTGAAAAAGAGGGGGTAAACTTTTGAAGGTGATGAATGGGCTAATGGTATTGATTGTGATGATGGTTTTGCGAGTGGTTTTGCGAGTGTATACCTACTTCCAAACTTATCAAGTTGTTCATTAAATAGGTACAGCTTTTTGTATGCCAATTATACCTCAATGAAGTGGTTGAAAAATGGGCACAAGGCATATCCAATCATATTCAAAAGGAAAAATAATTTGACACACACATTTGAGCTCCTTTGAAACAGTGAATGTTGAACTCTGAGCAGTGTTTCAGGCTGTTGCTACCCTCCCAGCATTGAACAGAGCTCCAGTGGGACTATTATAAAAGGTAACAGACAAGGGTATGTGAAATGAATTCATGGATCATTGGAAAGTGGAGATAACTTGAGCCTGCTTTAAAAAGGAGTAACTTTAAAAAAAAAGAGTGATTTTATTTATGGAGAAGAGTGCTGTATTGGGACTGAATATGGAGCAGCCATTGGTTAATGCTTTTTACCCTTACTTGACATGAAGCAGGCCAGTCACTCCACGGAAGTAGCAGAGAAGCTTCAGATGCCTGAAACTCTAATCAGCATCCAACCTGACTCTAGTCAAAGAAGTGGCATCTTTAACTGTCAAGTTAGCAGACTCATCTGGTAACAAGGTTCATTTCTGTCTCTGAGATGCATCCTCACCATTAAGTGCCTTCTTTACTTAAATGTATTTTTTTTCTTGAATCCAATTTTGCCTGGTCAGATCAATGCATTTTTACATCACATCCATTGTTTGCAATTACCATCTGGTGATTCTTAGAATGACTGTGGGTAAGCTTACTTGCTCATTTATTTATTTATTTATTTAAATTTATTTTTGCTGCTTTGTGTGTTTTTACCCTGCTCAGCATTCCTGGATTTTGCCTCCTTAAAAGAACTGTAAATTATTGGGGACCATTCTGAATGCAAAACATCCCCACCAGATATTCAGACATTAGGACTAGGGTAAGAGAAACAGGGATAAGGTAACTGATGATAAATTCTCTGATATTGCATCCTTTCTTTCCATTCACAGCTATTCCTTGACAAAAAATTGAGAAGGCAATTCTCTCTTGCAAGCTGTTTTAAATTCTGGTCTGAAAAAATTTTAAGCACTTAATAAATGCCCCTTTTGAGCACCTAGTAGACACCAGCCACCATTATCATTCTCCATGGGGTTGGGGGAGGACTGTAAATATTATCTTCCCTTAGTAGATATGTGAGTGAAAACTCAGAGAGGTTGAGTAACCTATTCAAGGTCATCCACCTAATATAAGGAAATGTTGTCTTTGTTTATTAAAAATAATTATTTTAACTCTATATTTAGCTATATATTCTGGACTAGTCCTTTAACTGAGTGTACACTGTCCACCCAGCAATCCCCAGAACTTGTCTTTTGCTAGAACCTTCTCATCACTGAGTGTCCCCTTCACCCTGTTGCTATAAGGGTAACCTGAATCTCAGAGTTGAATTCTCTGCCACAATAGTCTGCCCTGTGTTTCATTCTTTAAATTAATCAGGGCTTGGAGGGTATGTGTATGCCCTGCCTCCTTCCCACTGCTGCTGTGTAATGACTTTTCTTTTTCCCTCCCTCAAACAAAGCAATCAAACAAACAAAGGAGATGCTCCTTAAAAGAGATCATAATGACACCCACCTAATGAATTAAGTTATTAAATTACTAGGTGTGAGTTAAGTGCTTAGCAGAAACTGTAATGTCATTAGCTATTATTGTTAGTTTTAGAACTATTATTATCAATAATATCTTAAAAGTAATGCAACCTATAAGCTACAATTCTTTCTGGAAAACAAAAAACAATTGCTTAAATGTGCATCATACATTCGGAGTAATACTCATTCAAGCAAGCTGGTTTTATATTCATGACAAGCATTTTCAATTTTAATATGTTTGCTTACATGAAATGTAGATTGTAATTTAATGGCAGACTGTTTAATTATGCCTTCATTTGTATAAACTGTAATGTTGCTGCTGAATAAATGAAATAAAAATCTCCTTAATTTCCTACTCAATATTTAATTTAAATCAATGATAAACAACGGCCGTCTCTTTGAAACAATGTTAGTTAATATTCAGAAGACTAAATTTGTTTTTGGATGTATGGTATATTTGGCATGTTGGTTTCATAATTAAACTGGAAATAAGATTGATAGAGTTAAATTACCTCTAAAAGAGGAAAAAAATACTGTACAATTCTACTCAATGCATTTCTGGCAACAGAAAAATGTACAATATGGGTTTATATTTTCAAGCTGCTCATATAATTGCTATCCAATCTATTACTCAGGGTTTAGGTTTAGAAATATTTTATAAATATACAACATAATTATTTACATTGTTGCAGCATTCATTTTTCTTTCACATTGATCTAGCCTATTTGCACATCCTATTAAAGAATTAATAAGGTAAAGAGGGAAGTGAAGACAATAATTTTGCTAATGCTTTTGGTACCAGGCACTATACCTCTTGCCAGGCATATAAAGATGAATAAAACAGGATGGAGTCCTCAGGGAATTTATAATGTAACGTAAAGGTCCAGAACAAATGAACAGTCTTAATTCTTACAAAATGGTAACTACCCTCCTAAAGACTGATGCAAAGTTACAGGCATGGGGAGGAACATGGGCGTGATCGACATTGTCAGAGTTCACGTCATCAATGCCATCATTGACATCCCCTTCACTGCTAAATTCATAAAGTAGGGGGCCCCTTTATGTGGCGTACAACATTTTAGATGATTTGTATCAACTCATTTAAACCTTATATTATTGCTTCATGTAAAGTATGACCCAGAGATGTTCAGTAATTTACATAAGAATACATCGCTAGTAAGCAGTGGACACAGGAATAAATTCTAGATAATATGGCCTCAAAATTCATGTGATCAACTCTCCCATTATACTGCAAACTTCACAAAATATGTGTATAGTAACAGCAACACAACCAAGATAGTTTAGGCTACTGGGTTTAAAATAAACTTAGATTACAGGAGTTTATCACTGAGGCTCATGCTGGTGTAAGCAAGTGGACAGACTAAATCACAAACCAAAAGCAGTAGCAAGCAGCATGATTCAGAAATTATCAGTGCCAAGAAATAGTATTCTATGGTTGGCCAGGGTTATCAGGACACTGAGAGAGTCTGCCCATTGTAAAAGTAACTGTCATGATACATGGAGAGGGAGGAAATCAGAGCTCCCCTTAGGGGAGGTAAGGAAGAAAATCAGAGCCTTATGTAGGGGAGGTGAAGAAGGGAGTCAGGGCCCTACTTAGAGGAGGTGAGGGAGGGATCAAAGCCCCACTTAGAGGAGGTAGAGAGAAAGTCAGAGTCCCACTTAGGAGAGATGAGAAAGGGAGTCAGAGCCCACTTAGGGCAGGTGAGGGAGTGAGTCAGGCCCCACTTAGAGGAGGTGAGGGATGAAGTCAGAGCCCCACTTAGAGGAGATGAGGGAAATAGTCAGAGCCCCCTTTAGGTGAAATGAGGGAGGGAATGAAAGCTCCACTTAGAGAAGGTAAGGGAGAATCAGAGCCCTACTTAGGGGAGGTGAGGGAGGGAATCAGAGCCCCACTCAGGAGAGGCGAGGGAGAAAGTCAGAGCCCACTTAGGGGAGGTGAGGGGGGGAGTCCCACTTAAAAGAGGCGAGCTGGCACATTCCCTGTCACTGAAGAGAGTTTTTGAATTAGAAACAAAGTGGTTAGCAGGTCAGGTCGTGTTGGGAGTAGGCAGGGCAAACTCATTCCAACAGGTTAGCTATGTCAGTGAGAGAGGTAGAAGAGGCATTGAAAGTGTGTTTGAGGATCACCTCTGTGCATTAAATCAAGATTTTATCATCAGAGGAGAATTAAGTGGGTGATAATGTGACCCAGCATGTGTCAGGCTCAGGCATTCTCAGCATCAGAGAATGTGACTGTGATTTTAGGCTTGAGTCCTAGGCACAACCATCTCAGAAGTAAGGTCGGGCTCTTATCTATAACTGAATACCAATCATGTCTTCTAGTGATTCAAGCACCAGAGTATACCATTGCCAGGGTAATGATTCCACCATTGCACCCTGACAACCTTGCACATATCCACGTAGGCCACAAAGGCAACAACTTGAACCGCAGCTAATCTGATTCTCAGAGAACACCTAGCTGTTCCTCCAGGATGGAGAGAATGGGAGGCTTGTAAGGAGGCCGCTAGGCCATTTCTCATTTGCCTCCCTCTCTCCCAGGGGAAGGCTGTGATGAGAGTTTCTCATCTCCTGATTGTTATGAAGTCTGAGTTATTCTGCCCCATGCCTTCAGAATAGATCTGCAGAATATGAAACCACTCAGTTGCAGTCTAGGATTGGTTCCTTAGAAATGAGTTGTGCTGCCAAAAGAAATTACTCTAAATTTGATGGCTTGAGACAACATATATTTATTTTCTTAAAGTTCTGGAGACCAAGATTCCTGAATGAAAGTGTTGGCATGGCTATCCTTACTTTGAAATCTCTCAAGGAAACTCCTTCCTTGCCTCTTCCAACTTCTGGTGGATCCAGGCAACTGGCTGGTGACAGTATGACTACAGTCTCTGTCTTCATCTTCACAAGGTCTTTCCCTTTATGGATCTTTGTGTCCCCTTCTGTTTTTTATAAAGACACTGATCATTGTCATTAGGGCCCACCTGCAATCCACGGTAATTTCATTTCAACTAATTACTTCGGCAAAGGCCTCATTTCCAGATAAGGGTACACTCTCAGTTTCTGGATAGACATGAATTTGGGGAGGACACTAGGCAGTCCACTACACAGGACATCCTGCACCTCGTACTGTGGTCATCTGGCCCCCATTGTGTCCGTTTTGGTACATAGGGCAATGATTATGGAGCGCTGACAACTTTGCTTGGTCTTCCCTTCAATATGTAGGTGATAAATTATCTGAGTGATTGTATGTGTTTTTACTAGCCATTCTGGCTGGGCCTTATCCTTGTCTTTTGTGTGTGCTTGACAATCACCCATTCAGAAATCCAAACTCAAAATCAACCAAATGTCTTCCTTTCTTCTAGCACCCTGTCTCAAGATGCTGCACACTGCTAGTTCTGTCACTTTTCCAGCTCTTGAATTGAGCCCCTGTTCCTAATCCCCACTGCTCTCTCATTGTGCTCCATTATGTCTTGCCTAGATTACTGCTACTGCATCCTGACTGCTTTATCTGCCTCTTGTCTTACCCTGTTCTATAGCATCTTGCATGCTCTTGCTAGATAGATCATTGAGAATTTTTTTAAGAACTACATTCTCAGGTTTAAAGCTTTTAATGACTTTCCATTGCTACAGATTAAGACCAGATTGCTTTCGGCACCATTCATAGACCCATATGTGGGCTAGTGCCCGTGTATTGGCAGCATTTCACTCCAAATTCACCACAGACCCTCTGCCTCTACTGGCCCACAGAAATGTTTATTTGGTCTATGCAAAGTCATTAGCGTATCAGTTTAATTTGTTGTACTCATATTCTTTTTACACATTTTTGTGCACCCACAAAGTGCTGACAATTAGGTATCCCTTACAAGATTTTGTGAGGATTAAATGTAACGATATGGTGGGCACATAGAAGACACTCAACAAATGCAGCTTTCTTTCTTGCCATTGTATCTGAACCATCCATATATCTTATCCATAGTTGATATTCATTATGTTTGCAGATCAGTCTTACAATCAATCAAGACATCTGTATTCTTTTGGAAGCAATCACCATATATTAGCTTTATAATTTTCAAAACAGCTAAATGTCAAAAGTGAGTTTTTTCGTTTTTTTCTCTCCTCTAATTACCCCTTATCTTCCTTCTATTTTGAGTGCCTTTCTTCATTTTTCTCCTCCTTGAAATACTGGATAACCTACAACATTTCCCAAAGCTACCTCCTGGTTTTTCTCTTCCTCCTCCTCCTCCTCCTTCTCTCTCTCTCTCTCTCTCTGTCTCTCTCTCTCTTTCTTCTTTTACCTATTTGTAGAGTAAGAGTCACTAATAAGTCTGTTGACCATCAAATACCACCTCCCATCCAAAGCAGGAGACCCCTCTCTAGAATGCTGACATTGTATCCTTTTGAATGCATCCCTAGCTTATTTTACAAGCACTTGTGCAGAGCTCTCAGATGGTCAGGCACTAAACTAGATGTTCTGCATAAGGCAATGAGTTGTTGGATTTTCATGACTTGTGTGGTCTGGTTCCACTCCAGGCCTTCACTCTTACCATTTGCTCCCTTACATATCTTCATAAACCACATTAAAAATTCTGATCACTTCTTAAAGAATGACTGAATCTCCTAAAAACCAACTAAAATGTCAGTTGTATCTGATGTCTTTCCAGCAGTATAAGCACTTTCCATGGTGTTTCCCACCGCATGCCTTGGACATGTCTGTTTTGGAAAGTACCCACTAAATTGTCCTCACGTTCACTGTGTTTATGTCTAGCTCATGGCCTGTGGGTTTTCTAATGGCACACATCCTCTTTCCAAGGATGATTTGTGGTTTCCTTCTCTTATCAGAGCAGTTCACAAAGTGTAACCTCAGACTTTAAGGAGCTCAGCATTCATTTCTCTGCTGTTCTGACACACAAAATGAGCAAGAACTGTCAAAGAAGCTGCAAGAGCCTCAGAAACTTCCTGCATGAGAGATACCTGCCCCCAAAGGAGAAAATCATTCTGCTTTGAAACAAATCACAAAACTCCTTGGATCTCTTAAACTTGCTTCTTGTGATAAAGCACTGTGATCTATTTTTGAGTCATAGTCTGATGTCAGTGTCAGAGAGAAGAAATATAATTGTGCAGAGCTTGGGCTATCAGAATGGAGAAACACAACATCTCTAAACCAAGCTTTTGTAATGCACATAAGGGAATTCTTAATGGTTTTAGCTGATATTATATTAGTATTTATTTCTGTATATGCTGCACCTGGTAAAAGGTCCATGAAGACAACTAGATTCTTCTGTCCCTGAGTGGGCTAGAATAGAGCTCTCTTGGTAGTTTCTGTATTCGTATTCATGGTCAGAAAATTAGTGACGTTATGGCTCATGCCATTCAAACAGACTGTAGCAAAGCATAGTAGAACGAAGAAGACAGTTCAAATTCTGGGGAATGAGTCAGGTAGCAATTCAGTAGGTTCTGGGGAACGAGTCAAGTAGCAATCCCTTCCTGGGATTACGGGAAGTTCCCCAAGACTACCCTGATACCTGGCTATGAGGCTCAGGAGAGAAGAACAATCATAAGCTCCTGATTCTGGTGAGAATATAATTCTTCTTTTTTTGAGTTGGAGTCTCACTCTGTCGCCCAGACTGGAGTGCAGTGGCCGCTTCTGGCCACTGCAGCCTCGAACCTGTTGGGCTCCGGCGATCCTTCCGCCTCAGCCTTCCGAGTAGCCAGAATTACAGGCGCGCGCTACCACGCCCAGCTGATTTATTTATTTATTTATTGTAGAGATGAGGTCTTGCTGCCCAGGTGGGTCTCGAACCTGCGAGCTCAGGCAATCCACTCACCTCAGCCTCCCAAAGGCGCGGGATTACAGGCTGAGCCACTGAGCCCGGCTGAGAATATATTTCTTAATACACAAGCATTGGCATGGGATCTCCTCTCCTTGTTTCATGTTTCTTTGTAAAGAGAGCTTCTTTAGAGTAAAATTCTCTCTTCCTCTGTTGTTTCTAGAAAGAGGAAACTTTTCTAATTGATGAGTTCTGGCAAATGGACTCAGCCCCTTCTTTTCTCCTTGATGTAAGTGCTTTCAGTGCAAGAAGCACTTATTCTCTGCTGCTTAGCAACAGGACAAAAGGGTTGGTGAGAATATGGGTCTCCAGGGCTCCCAAAAAGTGTGGGTAGCTTCATCTCTGAGGTGCACTATTTACATGACCCCTTTGAATAGTTGCCATAAACCCCATCCTACAATAATACTTTATTGGTAATAAAGATGATGTTTTGTTCTCCATCTGTTTGATGTATTAATAAATCATCTTTCAGCTGGTTCAGAGAAACAGAGGTATCAATTTTTAGGCCCATAAATCATCATACCTATCACATTTTACCCACAAGGTTACTGATATCCACATAATTTTATTCATTTATTTATTTATCATTCATTTATTCTGCTACCCAAGAAGCAGTCATCTCTGAGAAGTGATGTTTAGAAGTTATAAAGGCTTGAGATGAAATCTTAGCTTGTTACTAACTGCCTACCATATAAAAATTCATGGTTTCTCTGAGTTTCACTTGCTTAATCTGTAAATTAAGACAATAATAACTACCTTATGGAGAATTGTCATGACTGTATATGGTATTCAAAGACTCTAAGAAAGAGTTTAGGAAGTGGTAGGCTCTTGGAAAATGTGAGCTTCCTTTCCTCTTTCTTTTTTGTATTCTTCCCTCTGCTCCTTAAAATGGTCACACCTAAAACAAGGGTGGGTGCTTAATTATGAAAAACCAAGCACAGACTCCGGTGTGACTCTAAAGTAGGGGTTGGCAATCTTTTTCTTTCAGAGTCATATAGTAATATTTTAGGCTCTGTAGGCCAGTTACCTGGGTCATAAAGATTTAATTTTGCTGTTATAGCATAAAAGCTTCTGTGGGCGATACATAAATAGCTATATGTGGTTGTGCCTTAATAAAACTTTATTTATTAAAAATAAAAAGTGCCAGACTATGGCTCGCTGATCTCTGTTCTAAAGCACATATTATTATGACTATTACTCAAAATTACCTCTGTCATGGTCATTTTTTTTTTTTTTTTTTTTGAGTTGGAGTCTCACTCCGTCTCCCAGGCTGAAGTGCAGTGGCACACTCATGGCCAACCTAGCGTCGACCGTCTACCTGCTGGACTCTGGTGATCCTTCCGCCTCAGTCTGCTAAGTAGCCGGAACTACAGGCATGCACTACTATGCCTTGCTAATTTTTTATTTTTTGTAGAGACGAGATCTTGCCAAGTTGCCCGGGCTTGAACCGCATGGGCTCAGGCCATCCACTTGCCTTGGCCTCCCAAAGTGCTGGGATTACAGGCTGAGCCACTGAGCCCAGACTCCATGGTTCTTAATGTGATCATTAAAGGGCAGAAGGCTAAGAAGCAAACAAGAAGAGAAAAAAGATATGGAATAAACGAATATTCCAGTGGAATATTGCTCAATTAGTTTCCCTTAATTTGTCAAGAACTGAATCCAGTCTTCCAGGAGATTACAGTTCAGTATGGGAGACTAATCATTGTCACAAGGCTCTGTGATGTTTGCTAACAAGTGGTGCCATAGGAAAAATGCAGCTAATGTTTTCAAGCTGCCAAAAGAAAACAGCTGTAGGTAGTATCTCTGTGGAGAATTTCTGATAGGACATATGAAGGAAGAGCAAGTAAACTGGGACTTAATGGATGGGATGTGGATTTATGGGACTGATTGGATAGACTTATGATCCAAACAGCAGAATTATGAGCAAAGGAATTCTAGTTGAAAGGGTAGAGCCACTAGGAAAGTGAGCTGTCATCATTTGCTGAGAAGCTTTGACATGCCAGGAACTTTAGGTCATTTAGTATCCACAGTGAAAGTTCACAAACTAAATATTGTAATCTCCATTTTATAAATACTAAAAGTGAGGGTCAAAAGAGATTTAGTAACTTACCCAAGGTTACATAGAACATACCCCTGAACTAGGATCTGACTCTAGAGTCAGAACATTATTTCCTGTACCTGGAAGAAACAGACTTCCCAGAGTAGTCTTATTTTATAATTATTTTCAGGTTTTTAATATCTACTGACTTTGGCATTTGAATAGAAGATTATTCTTCACATCCCTAAAGCTCCTTTTTTTCTCAGTAATCTAGGAACCCTTCATTTTGGGATAATGAACCGGAGACATCATCCACATACAGAAACCCAACATGTCCTTTGAATCTCTCTTCTTGTTCTTAACAGGTTCAGTCATTATTTTATGATGCCTACTCCATGCAGCTTTTCTTCCATCAATCCAAACCAATCTAATCACTTTCTTTTCTGGCACCACTTGTCCCTTTCTTTAGTTTCATGGCCCTTTCTTAGTTTGATCTTACAGAAGTCCCCGCAGCACATTTGTGCAAATTTTGACCATCTGCCAAGATAACCAGCCTCCTGCCCCCCCAGGAGCAAAATCATCTTGGTGGATTGTCTCTTGAATTCCCTCACATCCATCCTCTTCCTGCTTCATACTTCCTTCCTGATGACTTAAACATTGGTCTCACCTCCCAAAGCGACATGTTATTTACAGGAATTGCTACACAGATGTGTAATTCTCATGGAAGGAAGCCACGACTTTGTCCCCCAAACCTTGTCATGGTGTGTGCTCAGGAAAGGTGTGTTCTTTTGAATGAAGATAAACCCTTTTTTGGCATTTATATCTCACCAATGTTCAAAATATTTGTTCAAAACTAACTAACTCAAAAAGACACACAAGTCTTCTATCATAGGAATATAAAATCTAAGATAATATCAAGAAACTAGGAATAAATAAGTCATCTCCCAGTTATATAGTTTTATATAACTCTAGTCTTTCTGAGTTTTAAATTTAATTCTGAAGTTTCTAAAAGCCAAAGAATAAAAGAGAAAATACAATTTCATGTAATTCTCACTGTTAGAAGTTATAATGTCCCCATCTTATCTCTCCTCTCCAATCAGCATTAGATCTTAATTTTGTGGCAAATAATGACCATCACATGCCTGTTTATTCTCTGTATTAGAAACAGGGTTGGGTTATGTCTATCCTGATTTGTTAGGTTGAAGTCTCTGCAGATACAATCTTCTCCAGTTCCAAGCTGAAACTAACAACTTTTGCAATGTATGTAACTAAGGTCAACCAACACTAGTCATCTTCCTCAAAATGTCTTCTTTTTCACTGTTAACCTCAAAACAAACTATAATTCCACAAAAATAATGTATACAGCTATAACCAATCTGGGTTTTGGTTATAAATGACAAATATCAACTTATCTAATAAGCAGAAAAGGAATTTCTGGAAGTATATCATAGAGCTGATAAAAGTGAGGGTAAGAATCATGCTTGTACAAAAGACCAGAACTTTCTTTAAGTATTGAGGAAACCTAGAACATAGCCAAGGTCCAAACCCAGTGATTGCCTGGTTAGACTATCACTGTCAATTAATTTTGCCACCCTGTCATGAATTATCTCTTAGTCTCTGTTCTATTTGTCTCTTTCTTTCCAAATTAAAAGTAGAAGATGGGGCCATGTATTAATGTGTAGCTGAGCCTTAACTTACAATAGACAGAAGGATGAAGATTTGGTTTTCTGTGGTGGAATTCCTGCCACCCACTAGGACTCAGACCTCAGTAAAGAGTTTCCATGCTGGGCATAAACTGTTCAACAGAAAACAACAAAATAGCTTTGGTTTTTCTTGGTGCAATTATGTACCCTTTGCTTCCAGCCCAGTGTTGGAGGACAAGGCATATTTTTTTGAAATATGTATGTGAGTGACTTGTCATTTACCTTAGACAAGTGAAGGGTTGGCAATGTCAGGGAGATGAGATTTATTCAGCATGTCCCTAAGAAGAGAATTAAAATTATGATATGCAAGATATTGAAACCTATTCCTCAGTAAAACACGTCTCGATGAAAAACTTTTCTCAGTGAAGGCTCAGATAGCAAGAGTTGCCCAAAGATAAAATGGAATACTTGAGAGGGCTTGAATTTCTTAGCACTGCATCATATAAGCTGAGGCTGTGCTATGACTCAGCCCAGACATTTTTGACCTTTAATGTCCAATGTAGGAGCTCAAACTTAAATTTAAATGAGCTTAAATTCACAAATGGAATCCTCAATCACACTGGTCGCATTTCAATGGCTCTGTAGCCACAGATGGCCACATACACCACATGTAGCAGCACAGCAGTAGAGCACTTCCATCGTCACAGAAAGTTCTATTGGACATGGCTGTTGTAGAGAGTTTCAAGCATCAATCACAATTGGACAGGATAGAATTAAAGTTTTTCAGTCCTAGTAGTAAAAGTACAATGATCTATGATAGGTTATAGATTAGAGTTACTACTCACACTAAGAAGAAGGCCAAGAGACAAAGCAAGAGCCATCAGGCAGGGCTCCACACAGAAAGTGGCACCCAGGCTGTGCTCCAATACAGGGAACAGCAAAGTAAAGAGAGAGTAAATATTTCAGACTTTGTGACCCACTCGGCCTCTGTTGTAATTACTCAGTTCTGTTGTAGAATAAAAGTGGCTACAAATAACATAAAATAAATGAGTGTGGTTGTGTTTCAGTAAAATTTTGTTACACGTACTGATCTATGAATTTCATATATCTGTCATGTGTCACAAAATATTCTTCTTTTGATTTTTTTCCAACCATTTAAAATGTTAAAAATCATAATTTACCAACACTGTCTCTAAAAAAATCTCTCATGTTTGAAATGGTGGAGAGAAAATAGTCATCTGAACAATCTTCTCCAATTCTTACAATTGCCAAAGCATACAGCCTGTAAGCAGTGGGTTATTGCAGAAATGCTAAGTGTGGACATAATGACTGCGCATGTCCTGCTCCTTGGTCCACTTTTGATTGGACTGAGAAATCAAGAGAGCTTAGTAATTACCAGCACAGATTAAGTAACTAAACAGAGACAGGAGTGCCTAAAGCTTTCCTACATACTAATTATGCAAATTTGAACCATTTCCTGACTACATCTAAACTTCTGCTTTGTTGTTGTTATTGTTACTTTTAATTGTAAATGTGGCAACATCACAGACTCACTTTGGAGGTTATTTTGAGTATTAAATGTGATAATATGGTTTCTCAACGCTGAACCCCCTCTCTCTGTTCCTCCTTTATAAGTCTCTAGTGTCTGCTCTTCTCATCCTTATGTCCTCATGGGTATCATGCTCACCGGTTGGGTGACAGGCTCCAGAGAAACCAAAACGTCACCATCACATAATGTATCTCTGTAACAAAACTGCACGTGTACCCCTTGAATCTAAACTATAAATAAATAAATCAAAGTGGTAATATGAGTAAAGCCATTGGAAAAGATATGTCAACTAAGTATTTTAAATGGAAAATAAAATAAAAGCCACAGTTAGTCACATTTGTATGATACAATCATCAGATGGAAAATGGTTTAACTGACTTCAACGTTAGCAAATATAATAAAGTAAGATTGGGAGAGGTTGGGAAGAAAAAATATCTTTATCAACATCAAGCCTTAGATAGAATGGTATTCCTAATGCAAAAATTTCTACCCAAAAGGGATAATTTTGAGGGTGATGCCAATAGCTAAATGTCACATAACACCAGGAAACTTAACTCATAAGGGAAAGGGAATTATGCCTTTGATTGGAATAGCATTTCCTCCAATTTGCAGGAAACTATGATTAGTTCCTGCAAATGAGGCTTTAATTGGATCCACTCTGAACTGATGAGCAGATCATGTAAATGTATCTTGTGTCTCACAGGTGGATTTGGTCACACTTGGGTAAAGAGTAGAGGTTAGTCTATGGCCCAGCTGTACCCTAGCTTTTTACTAATGAGATAGTGGCTCAGAATGGAGTGTCAGGAGGGAAGGATGTTTATTATTTCCTATTTAAGGGCAAAACCCCCTCTAATCATCCAAATTAAAGTCATGTCCTTAGTTGTCCTTCATTCAGTTTTTGCTGCTGTAGCTCCTTTGTGGATGATATAAAGTGCCAATTTCTGCTTTCAACACAACATTTTCTTTGAAGTACACAAATTTAAAAAAAAAACGAAAAGAGACTCAACCACACTATAGAATTTATTAGAATAAACAACATAATACTTGAAAGGGTTTAGTTTTTTTGCCTCAGCATAACCATTAGAAAGCATTCAGACATTCTACCATAAAACAAGCAGCAGCCTATCCCATCCCCCTCAGCAAATCTCCTTCAGATGCAAGACCAGGGCAGCCCAACCATTCATGGTTTAGCATAATAATCTCTAGTAAACTTTTAGGTTTCTTGCCAAGGTCAAAGATCAAAGATCATCCTTTGGCTGGCCAAAGTCATAAAAGTAATAATACAGTCACCCCACCTTTGGTCAAGGAATTTGTGAGTTGCAAATGTCTGAGTTTGTGAATCGCAACCTAATCTGCCCTTTGTGACCTATATGACAAGAATAAACTCCATCATGGCAGCAATCTTGTGACTAAACCACCCGTCTGCCTGCTGTCCATCACTTGACATCAGTACCTGTACTTGCCTGCCCCTTTGTGATGATGAGAAGCAGACCGGCACCCAATCACCTTAACCATCTTCCCCCATCTGGGGGAATGGTTAAAAGGATTCAACCACAAGCAGCCAGCAGCCATGGCCTTGCTAGATTCTGGTGTGGCCATGTGCTCTTTGAGCTGTGGCTGTTGCCATGCTTCCTGGCTTTGGCCCCTTTCCCACCGTGGGGACGTGAATCTTCTCTCTTCCTTCTCTTTCTCTAATTTACTTTTAAATAAGCTTTTCTTTCTTAAGCTTTTTGTGTGTTGCAATTCTTTGCAATTACTCAGATATCTGGGTTACTGGTACCACGCCTCCTCTCGCCTCTCCATTCAGCCACCCTCACCCTGTCCGGACCCTAACAATATTAACTTTAATTGTATTCAAATAGTACAATTAACAGGAAACATAATTCTGGTGACAATTATTCACTTCAACAAACATTCATGGAGCCTAAATACTAAACACTGTGATCTATATACATGATTCCTAGAATAAATTAGGCAAAGCCCCTACTCTTAAGCTCACAGTCTAGTATGAAAGTTTGGGGGCCATGATCATTGACCTTCTAAAGGTTCACTGAAAAATCACTGTCATGAGACAGATTGAATAATAGGAAAAAAAGGCAGACCAATTTACTTCTTGTGTGTACCTAGGAGTCTTCAGAATGAAGCCCCAACTTCCCAGTAAGTTATAAAAACCTATGTACAATCTTGAGGTTATAAAAAAAAAAAATGAGAGCTTGGATTCTCTTACAACAAGTTATAGGAAGAGGAAGAAGAGGAATTCTATTGAGGAACAAGGAATAATCATTGCTAGGGAGAATGATTCGATTGGGAACAGAGATTAACTTTTAAGTACTTTTCTTTGGAATGTAAATAATTCTTGGAGACAATCATTGTACTCTTAAAAGATTCTTCTTGGGTGTGGTCACATTTTGGTCTTCTTTTCTGCAATAAATAATAAGATAACACTGAGACTTCTTCAGTTTAGCATGTCAAAGTGTCATATTTGGGGTATTGGTTTGTCAACAAAAGAAAGATGAACAAAATGATTTTGAAAACTAGGATAAATGCAGCATTGAATTACAAAGCCTCCATGGTGTTGAAGTTTCCTGGTTAAGAATCTCAGCCCAGGGGAACTGAATTACACTGTCCTACCCCAGTTACTCAGCAATGCCATGGGTCTTGGCCCTAGTTGCACCCACCAGGAGAAAGGAGAATCTCTTTCTATTTTGTGAGGCAGGGTAACTGGCACAGGTTAGACATAGATACATTTCTAATAGGTAGGTTTTAGGAAGTGTTCATACACACACACACACACTCACACACACACACACACACACACATATATATATATATATATATATATATTTATTTTTTTTTTTTTTTTTTTTTTTTTTTTTTCCTGAGTTACAGTCTCACTCCCTCACCCAGGCTGGAGTGCAGTGGCACACTCACAGCTATCCCAGCGTTGACCCACTGGGCTCAGGTGACCCTTCCACCTCAGCCTTCCAAGTAGCTGGAACTACAGGCCAGTCCTACTATGCCTGACTAATTTTTTTTTTTTAATTTTTATTGTAGAGATGAGGTCTCGCCTAGTTGCCGGTGGGCTCAGGCAATCCGTTCACCTCAGCCTCCCAAGGTGCTGGGATTACAGGCTGAGCCACTGCACCCATCCCAGACATTTTAAAAATTACCTTTTACTACTGGCCAAGCTGGCAGTCTTCCCACCCCCTTTGGCAAATCAAAAGATAACTCCATCAGATGCAAGACTAGGACAGCCCAACCTTTCAATTCATGGTTTAGCATAATAACCTCTAAGAATCTTTCAGGTTCCCTGTTGAAGGCGGAAGGCCAAAGATCACCCTTTAACTGACCAAAGCCATATAAATGATAATAAGACCACCTTTTAGCTAGGAAATGTGAACTGGAAATGTCTGACAGGTCTCCTTCAATAGACAATATGGTCAGGAAAAAAACTCCTCCCCTTGTCTCCTCCATCAGGAGCCCAGAGACGTCAATCACTGGAGCCACAGTTACCTGAACCCTACCATTAGCATATCAATAACTAGGTAACTATATCTGGTTTGGAATTGAGAGCAAAAGTGGGATTTTTCTTCTTTGAAAAATTGCCTATGGCAGGTCTTTTAGCCATGAATCTTCCTTCTTCCCTTTTCTCTTTTTCTCACTAATAAACTCTGTTTGAAAAACTTTACTGGCCATGCTAAAACTCATTTGAGAAATGAGTCAAACAATCCACAAGTTTTGTACTACACCCCACCTGGCTTCATTTTGTACAAGGCTCAGTGTATTTATGTAGGATTTTGTTCATTGTGGAGAAAAGAAGAAAAACAAAAAAAACTGAGTGGGCCGAAGGAAGAAGAAAGGAATTATAAAGACAGGCAGAAAACAATAAGAAGAGATAGGAAATAATTCTCACCTAAGTCAGAACTGGCAAGATTCTTACCAATCATCCAATAATGATTGGCAAACTTTTTTCTGTAAAGGGTCAGATAGTGAATATCTTTGGTTTTAGCGGCCATATGGTCTCTAAAAGCAACTGCACAACTCTGGTTGCTGTAGACAATATGTAAATAAATGGGCATGACTTCATTTCAATTACATTTTATTTACAATAGCAGGCAGCCAGTCTGCAGGCTATAGTTTGTTGACCCCTAAATTCTAACCCATTATTATCAACTGTACAACTGAACGCCTTGGTATCTTTTCAACCTTATCCAGGTTCTTGGTGTTTTCACATACATTATCTCATTTAATTCTCACAAACAGTCTTTTTTTTCCTTTTTTTCCTATGAAGAGACTGAGATTCAGATAGTAAGCTTGAACAAGTTCCCTCAGCAAGAGTGACTGGGTCTTGGGGATGCTTCATTTCACTTTCAGAAATGTTCATAATGTTTCTCAACTTTCTGGAATGGGTAATGGGTGCTCAATGCTGCCGTGTAGAAAATGGACGTCTCAGAGAAATGAAGCAATTTACTCAGAATCTGTCAGCAAACCAGTGCCAGAACTGGGACTAAAACACAGTGTCTTGAATCCTACTCCCTTTGCTCAGGACCTGTTATAGGCCCATCATGATCAAGATCAAATGCATGCCTCAGTGTGTTGATGTGAGAAATCTTTCTGAATCAGGCTGTCTTCACGAATCTGGCTGATTCTGATATTATTTCAAATGTGAAGTTTCAATCTGACTTTTTAAGCTATATGAAACAGATTTTCCCTGAGCAGTTGAAATAAAATGACGGCTTTGAATATTGCAAGAATCTGACCGGATGCCAGAGAGAACAATGTAATTCTAATTTGGTGGGCTTTCAAGTTTTCTTACTGTGTTCACTGGGGAGAAAGATGCTATATTTTTTTCTTTTTTGTCCAAGCATGAACTGAATATTTGCCACCTAAGATGACAGTTTTAGCAATATGAGATGAGTTCATCTCCAAATAAACCTAATTTTCAGTATCATCCAACAGTCACAATCCATTCGTTCTGACCCTTAAAAAATGCCAAAGAACAATGAGCTTCACAGTTCAGTAATATATGAAATTGTTGGCAAGATCAGAAGGGGGCACTGCTACTCAGCAACTGGGTTTCCTTTCTTCACTTTGTGAGCATTTTTAGGCATAGGGAAGAGAATCAGACGAAGTAAATAAGAACATGGACAAGGACCCCCGAGTCAAATTGAGAAACAGACAAACTTGGTCTTCAGTACAACCTGGTTTTCCATCCCATCCCAATCCATTCAATTCAGTTCAATTCAATCCCTTAAATTACACTCAATTTTGTTCTGGAACAGACACTGTGGAGAGAAACAAAGAAGAACAAAGCAGAAAAGAACATTTGCTTTGATGTCAGACCTGGATTTATTCCCAACTTAGGCACATATAAACTGTGCAACCTTAAGACATGTATTTAATCTCACTCAACTTGAATGTCTTCATCTGTGAAGTGGGAAAAGGGATCCTGGAAGCACTGAAGTAGGATTTCAAGCAGGTAATGTATATAAACATGACTGGTGAACATATTAAATACCACTGCAACCCCCTCCTCTCACTCTCAAATAAATAAATCATGGAAAGACACCTTCACAGATTAAAAACAAAACAAGACACAGCTAATGTTCAATTGAGGTAAACCTGTGAGAGCAGCGAGGGAGAGCTGATCTTTCTTTTAGGATAATCAGGAAAGGTTTCACATGGAAAATAAATAACACCTAAACTAGGCAAAACAAGGCATGCAGAGCAGGAGGCAGGAAGGAATAAGGTTACAGAAGCAGGCACAGGCAGGGATCTAGGGAGCATCGAATTTTTTTTTTTTTTTTTGAGTTGGAGTCTCACTCTGTCATCCAGGCTGAAATGCAGTGGCATGCTCATGGCCACCCCACTGTCGACCTGCTAGGCTCCGGTGATCCTTCCGCCTCAGCCTTCCTGTAACTGGAACTACAGGTGCGTGCCATCACACCAGGCTAATTTTTGAATTAGGATTTTCTTTACTTTCCTCATCATGGTGCACTAAAAAGCTTTGAGGCGGGTAGGGCACGGGGGATTTGAAAGGCAACAGATGAAGGAAGAAGATTGCATTGTTGTGACTGCAGCAGCATAAGAGAGATTGTTTTTAAAATGTATCCAGTATGTATTTTTTGCATACCTATCTATGGAATGTTCTGGGTGCTAGTGATGAACACGATGCACAGCCTCCTTCTTTCATGGAGTTTATATCTTGTCAGGGGAATAGACAATAAAGAGATGAGTAACCAAAGAAGACTAGTTTATAGTAAAAAGAATGCCCTGCCTACACTTGGTATCATAGATACGAGCGAAGTGGGAGTGGATCTCTTATTTAAATCCAGGAGACAGGCAGGTTCTGGTAAGGAGGAGACCCAAATGGGAAGAAGGAAGCCTTACATGGAGAACCGAGGCTGGAGTGCTCCAGGCAGAGAGCAAGGGCTCTAAGCCCAGACAGGCTGCCAATGATGGAAGAGCAAGAAGAAGCTCAGTGTACTGGGCAGGATGGATTACAAGGGCTGAGACAAAGTGGTAGGTAAGAGCTGGGTTCTCCAGGGGCCATTTCAGGCCAACACCAGGAGTCTGGGTTTCACTGTTAATGTAATAAAGAGCAGAGGAGGATTTTAAAGACGTGAGTGTTGTAAGATCACGCTGACCCATGTGGCGAATGGACTATAGAGGGGCCTAAATGACAACAGAGCAATGTGTTACCAAGGCCAATGCAGTCATCTGGTTATTTTTGGTGGTGGCTAGGTCCAGGGTGCTAGCAGTGATCATGGAAGGAAGTGACACGTTGGGGGATAATATACATGGTTAAATGGAGCCCACATGGTTTGTTGATATAGTAAATGGTGGTTGAGTTGGGTAGACAAAAGGAATTGAAGATGATTCTTTTGCTATTAAACAATTATAAATTTACTGACACTGTGTGACTTACTACCCTTCTCAAGATTTGTATAATAGACAAAGCAAGCACACCCATATTCCTTTTCTTATATGTCTGTCAACCACTTATAAGTAAGAGATCACTTACACCCATCTTACAGATAAGGACACTGAGATTCAAAGAATGCACACTGCTTTGCCCAAGTTCATTATTAGTAAGTAGAAGAATCCAGGCCTCAAGGAAAGTCTTTTGAAGCTGGGCCCATTGCTCATCTTAGCACAGCGTTGACTAACTAGAACTTAGGAATACTAGAACCCATTACCTAAAATGTATCACTTCCCAAAATAGGTTAAGATAATGCAAAGACCCACAGCTTTAGAGTTAGTAAAACCTGAGTTCAAGGCCAGGTCTGTTAATAAGGAGTGTAGGCAAATGCCAGCTTAGGCAAAAAAAAAAAAAAAGTTCAGCTTCTTTCTCAATTTTATTTGTAAAGTGGACTTTATGACACTCAAATTGAAGGATTAATCTGAGTTAAGTCAATGAATTCATATAAACTTCCTAGTGCAGTATTTGACACATTATATTTCCTTTTTTTCTTTTTCTAGGAACCAATAAAAGAAGAAGTTTTGAAGCTCAGTAGTATTATCTCTTTTATAAGGCTGATGTCAGTGCAGTTAAACTCCTTACCTCAATTAATATGACTAATGACTTACCACAATGATAATAATAATGTTAATGATAAGGGTGCTAAAATTATCATAAAAAGAGTTAATCAAAAGATGCATATTTCCTTGTAGAGCTGCAAATATTTCTATCACTATAACTCAACATTTCTTTGAAAGTCTATAGGAAGTGCTAATAATAGAGCCCACAAAAGTTAAAACTGTTCATATGCCTAGTATGATGCAGAACTCAGCATATACTTTATCTCTCTTTTACAACAAAACTCTGTAAATGAGTTTCCAATATTTTTACCATTTTATGGCTGATGAAATCAAGGAACAAAGAAAGTAGATAGCTGGTTCAAAATGACAGAAATGCTAAGTTCAGAGTTGCTATTAGATTCCAGGGTATCTGGCTCCAGATCCTGCATTCTCAAGCAACCACAGTGTGTCCTAAGGGAAATGTCAAGTAGGCCTTGTTCTGTGTCCCATATGTACCATGTCTTACACGCAATCTCCAACTAAATGTCCTAAGCTCCACAATTGACTGCTATTCACTCAGAAAATTTCTTTTTGAATTTGGGTTCTTGGCTCACAATGTCCAGATATAGAGTCATTAATTAAAAGAATGTGTTTTGACATGAAACCAACCATTTGCCCATTGAAGTTGGACTGGGTAAAAAAAATGTGGTACCTATACACAATGGAATATTATGTATCCATAAAGAAGACAAACATATGAACCTCACAGCAACTTGGATGGATTTAGAGTCTATCACACTCAGTGATCTATCACAGAAACAAAGAACAGAGTACCGTATGCTCTCACTCATAAGCGAACCTTGAACATTTATCATAATACTATAAGAAAGAGACTGACAGTAGTGGAAAACAACCAGGGGTTGGAGGGTGGGATTGACAGTTGAAGGAAACTGCCAGGGGGAGGGAGCACATTCATCAACAAAGGTACCTGCATAATGAACATTGTATACCTAACCCTGAATGGTACCCCACATCTTTAAAATAAAGAAAGAAAAGGAAAAAGAAAATATTTACCTTTTAGTTACTCTATACACAGCATAAATTTTATTTTTTGGAATAAAGAAAGAATTCTCCAAATCACATAGGATAGAATCTCTGAGGAAAGTTATTCCTCTCTGGGTTTCTTATTTTCCCATAGGTGCTGCCTGCTGTACCAAGACTGCAGGATTCTGAGAGCTCTTCATCTAAGCCATACCTCCGTGTTGTTTATGTAGCTGGTAATCTGCTCCTCCTGAACAAATAGCAGGCTAGTTTACTCTTTGCTATAAAAGCAGTAGATTTCCCAAGCCCTGTGTTCCTCTGCTATGAAGCAAATTTACTGCATGTGTAGCATTTATCCAGGACATGTTATGCTTCCCTTTGGGATTGGGAGTGATAGGAACAAAGACTGGTAACAATGTCGCTTGCTTTACCATGAGTACTAAACTCCTTTGTTTCTGACCCAGATGTCTTGAGTCTTAGATCAACATTCATGAAATGGCAATGGGCTAGCTCTATGCTTGAAAATCGGGTAAAGTAAAATCTCAAAGCCAATATTTTGTTGGTATGAAGTGATAAAAGGCTAACTTTCCACAACTTATTTTGAAACTGTGTAATCTGCCTGGCCCCTGACTTTGGCATAGACTAGAAAAAAATTAGCATCTAAATTGGAAGGCCTGGCACAGCTAAAGTGTCCTGCTGCACCATTGTAAAAAGTTGATGAGAGAACCATATAGTCGATGATCTTTAAGTATTTTTATTACTAATATATTCTATCATTGAATATATTATCATATTCTATGAATACTAATGTATTCTATCATGGAATATATGCTAATATATTCTATCATTGTAAACCAAAGATAGTAACTATAAGAACTATGTAAAGTTTGTAACTTCCGGGTGCTTTTAAAATTTTTGTTAAGTTCTTTCTTATTGGAAATAGCAATACAATCTTGAAAATGCAAAAGACTTGGATATTTTAGAAGGAGGTCCTCAGGGAGGCAGCTGACAGGAGGTAGAGGTAGGGAAGGGTGCCTATAGGAAGAGCATTCTACTTCATATTCTGGCTTGCAGTGATTAATCATTACCTCAGTTTCTTACAGATGTAAGGGTCAAGAAATTTAACCCTGGTTTTGACTTAATCCTGTCCCTTGATGTCTGTAGATTCTAGAAAAGCCAACGCATCCCTCTAAGACTGCTTTTTAAATTTGTAAATGCAAAAGATAATACTTGTCCAAAGGTGCTTAGGAAGTCTAGAGATAATGCATGAAACATCCTAACCAAGATACACTCCAAGCAGACAGTGAGTTTGTGGTGGTGATATTGTTCTCACTAGATCACGTTGCTGCATGTGTTATCCTTGCCTGCCCTTATTTCCCAGACCAAGCACTTCAATTTACTCTACCAACTTACAACTACCAGTAGTTGAATTCTTTTGACTGAAGTATTTCTCTGGAACTGCAGGATGGTACTCTGCCCATGTACCCAGCATCCCTCAAGCAAGAGCAGGAAAGAGTTGGAGTACAGCTATATTGTATTATTGAAAAAATGCCAAGAGAGTGGATGTTAAATCTTCTCACCACGAAAACGATGGTTATGTGGATAAAGCATATGCTCACCAGCTAAATTTAGCCATTTCACAATGTATACATACTTGAAAACATCATGTTATACGTGATACATACAATTTTATCAATTTAAAAATTAAATCGACATATCTGACAAAAAATAAAAATAAAAAAACTGAAATCAAAGAGTGACTTGGGCCTCAGGTGAATACTTTCCCTACGAGATTGAGCTGCATTCAGGCACAGTGACTCGATCATGCATCATTCCCTGTGTCTTGTTCTCACTGCCCTGTCCTTGTGTTGTATAACTTCCCATATGTGTAAGCAACTTGCACTTGAGTTCTTGCCTTAAGATTTACTCCTGGGAGAATCCAAACTCTCATAGTCCTTTAGCATTTATATCTGTTATAAACATATATCATAATAAAGAGCAAGGGACATCTTTTGAACATGGAAAGATCTGGAAGATCCTTTGTAGACTGAGATTCAGCTATTTTATTCCACTATTCATATGCTTCTTAAGTTTGGTTGTTTACTTGATGTGAGGAAGGAAGCTTCAAGAAGAATTCTTAAATAATTGCTTCTGCTGTTTCTGACCCTTCTCTTTCTTTATGGTTCTGTCAATGGAAAATTGAGTGTTTGAAATAAAAGACAGAGCCTAACTAATTATGCAGAGTCTGAAAGTCCTGGTGATTTAGGAGAATGTCAAGCTTGAGATACTGGAAGCCAAAGCAAGGTCTTTGAATGGGGATCAGATTGGGGCAGGCGTCAATATCAGGAATTATGAACCTGGACTAATTTACAAAATAGTGATCTTTTAATGTGAAGAATCTTAAATATGGTATCGATCTTTTATCAACTGTGACTATGTTTCAGGAAATAGACAATGTTCAGGATCAAGAATTAATCAGAGGGACACATTTTCACAAAGATGTTATAATTCTTGATGTCACACTATACTCTTCAGTTCTTTGTAATCTCAGTACTATCACCTTTTTATTGTATACTATGTCACCAAAAATTATGTGTGTGATGTTCATCTCATCAAGTGGCATTTTCTATTTTGATAGACGGTTTGTTACCTGAAAAGCACCAGTACAAGATACCTGTGCCATGTTTCAAATCTTCTAAAATACCTATATATTATATACTTCGGTTACTCTAGATTGCCCCTGTCTATATTTTCTTAATAGTAATGAACTGTAACTAACCCTTAGCAACAATAACCGTGAACCTAGGTGCATTCTAAAGCAACTGAGATCAACAGGAAAGCCATTCTACAAACATGTAAACCTCATATCTGTATACTCCATACATTCACTCATTTCCATCTCACCCTTTCATCAGATTTTCCCTTTTATTTCTCTTATCTTACCCAGTAGTTAGATTCTTGACAACCAATGGATATCTATCAACACTTCAATTGAAATTAATGTCCTTGCTAGAAATAAAAACAAATAAAAAGATATTTTCTAGTCATTAAAAAAAGCCAACAATATTCTTTTTTTTCCTTTTTTCTTTTTCTTATTTATTATAGAGATGTGGGGTACAAGTTAGGATTATGTAGATAGGTAATCTATGTGAAGGTGAAGTTTAGGCTTCCAACTGGTCCTCACTTAGTTTAGGACCAGGTACCCTTGTGTTATTACATGACCCCCTCCCTCCCTTGGCAGTGTCTCACAACTGCCCATCCCTACCTTGTGCTATTGTGATGAATGTTCAGGTCCCAATTATGAGTGAGAACATGTGGTGTTTGGGTTTTTGTTTCTGTGATAAATCACTAAGTATGATTGTCTCCAACTCTATCCAATTTACTGTGAAGTCCATGATTTTGTCATTCTTTATGGTTGCATAATATTCCATCATGTATATGTACTGCATTTTTTTAATCCAGTCTACTTTTGATAGGCAGTAAAGTTGGTTCCATGTTTTTGATATTGTGAATAGTGAGGCAATAAACGTGTGTGCAGGTATCTTTTTTGTAGAACGATTTATGTTCTTCTGGGTATATTTCCAAAAGGAGGATTGCTGGGTCACATAAAAGGTCAATTTCTAGATCTTTTAGACATTTCCGCACTATTTTCTATAGAGATTGGACTAGTTTGCTCTCCCACCAACAGCTAGAAGCCTACCCTTTTCTCCATATCTATACCAGGATCTATTGGTTTTTTATTTATTAATGATGACCATCCTTACTGGAGTTAGGTGGTCTCTCAATGTAGTTTTGATTTGCATTTCTCTGATGATTAGTGAGGCTGAGCATGTTTTCATGTATCTTTTGGCTGCTGGTATATCTTCTTTTGAGAAATGTCTATTCATGTCCTCTGCCCATTCTTTCTTGTCCATCACCATAACCACTCGGCCATGAATACTGCTATTTTCTGCCCATTTTTTAATAGGACTGGACTTTTTTTTTTTCTTTTGGCTCATTTGAGTTCCTTGTAGATCCTGGCTGTTAGGCCTTTGTCAGATATATAATTTAAAAAGTCAGCAAAATTCTTTTTTTGTGGTGTCTGCTTTTCTTTTTTTTTGTAATCAATATTTTTTACTATAATATTGTGGGGTAAAGATAAGTTAGGTATACAAATATGCTTCATTCAGGCACCCTTGTTGATAAGAGGTGTCTCCCCATCCCCAGACAGATATTTACTACCATTAATCCCATCTCCCTCTCCCCCATAGTTTCCCACCACTCTCAGTCATTTTCTTATAGTATTACGTTGGATGTTCAAGGTCCACTACATGAATGAGAACATGTGATACTCAGATCTTTGTTTCTGTGAGAGGTCACTCAGTATTATAGACTCTATTTCCATCCAGGTTGCTGCAAAGTTCATGATTTTGTTCTTTTTTATGGCTGTATAGTATTCCATTGTGTATATGTACCACATTTTTTAAATCCAGTCCTCTTTTGATGGTTGCTTCCAGGTTCTTGCTATTGTGACAATGCTGCAATAAACATATGTGTACAGGTACCTTTTTTATAGAGTGATTTTAATACTTCGGGGTATATTCCCAGTAGGGGGATTGTGGGATCATATGGGAAGTCAATATTTAGAGTTTTTAGGAATTGCCATACTGTTTTTCACAGAGGTTGCACTAGTTTGCACTCCCACCAACAGTGTAGAAGTGTTCCCTTTTCGCCACACCCTTTCCAGCAACTGTCTTTCAAGATGACAACATGCTGGCCCCTGGTTTAGAAAAATAAAAATAAAATAAAGCCCAGTGATATTACATTTACATCTCCAGCCTCTACTTTGGTCTTAAATTCCAACATATTAGATACTCAAAATGTTGTTAAGAAAATAGAACAATGAATGTGAACAGTGAATAACTTAGGAAAAATAAATGAAAAATAAAGTATATGCAAGAAACAACCAAAATTGCTCACAATGTAAGACAAAGGCAAATACATCTGACCTCTGCACTCCTTATGACAACTCCTCTCTATTGTAAGTATTTCAGGACATCCTAGGTGCTGTCCAGATATCTCAGAGTGACAGCTAGATCTCCATCTTTGTCACATGTCTTTCTGATGGTGCTTTCAGTGAAGTGAGGTAAGCAATCTACTATCAGATCTACCTTTATGATCCTCACATTATGATTCAATGTGGTAGGTAGCCTCCATATTGACTCCAATGGGAATCTTTTTCTGAGAGTCTCCCTGTGATGTATACTGTTGTCCTTCAGAGAAAAAAATGAAATAATAAATTTATAAATAAATAAATAAATAAATAAAGCAAGCCACACCTCCATACTATCAAGTTGCAGTGGGAAGTTAGGTACAAGCCAGAGAGGGATCATGTACTTGCATTAATGTTTCACTCCATTTTTCTTTCTTTTCTTTTTTTTTTTGAGTTGGAGTCTCACTCTTGTTGCCCAGGCTGCAGTGCAGTGGCATGCTCATGGCCACTGCAGCAGCCTCAACCTGCTGTCTTTAGGGAATCCTTCTGCCTCAGCCTTCCAAGTAGCAGCAACTACAGACGTATGCCACCATGCTCAACTAGTTTTTGTGATTTATGGTAGAGATGCGGTCTCACCAAATTGCCCAGGCTGGTCTTGAATCCCCAGTCTCAGGCATTCCTCTCACCTTGGCTTCCCAGCGTGCTGGGATTACAGGCTGAGCCACTGTGCCCGACTTCTCTCCATTTTTCAAGACAATACTTTTTAAGCATTTAGCAGGCAATAGAAAACATTGTATCATACAATTAATGTATTTATATTTTAAAATAATAAAAATAGAAATTCAATAGTTGCCATGCAAGAGGTTGATACATATAACACCACATGTCCTTGAAGTAAATTTTATCAAGTACTCTGTAGCTGCCATCCCCAAAGTAGAATATATGTTTTTGAATTATGAAAACTCTTCATTAAATATGCAAAACCATCATAAATCACCTATCTTTTTTATTTTCAATTGGAAATATATTGTTGGAATATTGTTGATGGGGCATGAATTGTATTCCCCTTGTTGCTGATTACTTTTCTCATTATTTCATTAATCTCCATAACTATTTTATTTTGAGGGAAGGAGTGTATTATTGCAAATAAATTGATGATTCAGAAAGTTAACTCTCTCTTGCTATTTTTTAAGAATTTTTTTGTAGATGCTTCATTCCTTGACCAAGACCAGAGACATAAGAGTATTTGAGAGAGAACTATAACAATTAATGATCATCCATGGTATCAACACTTTATACATAATGACTGAGACATGTCAATGAAATTGCCAGAATTCAAGCACAACATATTTTTTTTCTTCTTATTCAAATTTTCTTCTTTAAATTTTTATTTTTTGCCATTGGTGTAATCATTTTCCATTCTTCTTTTCCTGATTCCACCCTGCCTTCCTGCCTGCCTTCATTCCTTCTTCTTGTTCACAAACTTACTCATTTTTATTTTGTATTTTCTGCTTATTGCTTTATTGTCATCTCTTCCTAATTATTATGTTTGTTAGCTCTAAATTTATTATTATTAACTTTTAGTTTTTTATTTTCTTCTTTCTCATCATCTTCCTCCACAGAAAACATCTATAGTCCTGATCTTGTTCAAGGTATGATGCATCTGTAATTTTGGGCTTAAACAATACCAGCTCACCTATCAGAGAGTTTAACTGTAAGATGGGCTTTAGGGGTGCTATGCTTACCCATCAAAATCCTATATATTTTTTTCCATCTCTATGCCCAGCAACTTCATCTCAAGACAGGTCTCTCTTGTGGTGACAATGAAGGAGGTACACCTTCTTGTTCTTGTCCAGAAAAGAGAGTGAGTTCACACGTCCATACTTCCGTTTCTTTCTTCACCTGACTTCTTTGCTTTCTTTACCTTATTTTCTAGTTTTTACTTGCTTTTGATTTTCTTCACTGTCTTTATTATTTTTACTTTCCTTTCTGCTTTTCCTATTTTTATTACTGGCTATGTTTCTTTTTGTAATTTTACTCTTGTTTCCTATAACTTTCTTTCTCTTCTCCCTCCCCTGCTTCTTCCTTCTCCTCTTCCTTCTCTTCCTCTCCCTCTACCCCTCCTCCTGCTCCTCCTTCTCCTTCTCA
Source organism: Carlito syrichta (assembly GCF_000164805.1). NCBI lineage: Eukaryota > Metazoa > Chordata > Mammalia > Primates > Tarsiidae > Carlito > Carlito syrichta. Next base: position 171,876 of record NW_007001819.1, read on the forward strand.
TCTTCCTCCTCCTCCTTCTTTTTATTTACTTATTTATTATTTTTTTAAAGCAGGATTTATTAAGAGAACAGAAAAGCTCCCTCAGTGGGAGGGAACCAGAGGGGGTTGCCCTATTTATTTATTTTTGACACAGAGACTTGCTCTGTCTCCCAGGCTGAAAGGCAGTGGCACAATCATAGCTCACTGCATGCTTGACCACCTGAAATTTTTGGTCCTCTCACCACATCCTCCTGAATAGCTGGGACTACAGGTATGCATGACTACACTCAGCTATTTAAAAAAAATTTTAAAACTTATATATAAAGGTGGTATCTCTGTGTTATCCAAGCTGGTCTCAAACTCCTGGCCTCAAGCGATGCCTCTGCTTGGCCTTCCAAATTTCTGGGATCACAGCTGTGAGTAACTGCTCTTGACCTGTTTCTTATAACTTTCAATGACTGTTTTTTTGTTTTTCTCATTTTAAAAATTATTTCCTTATTTTTCTTTCTTCCTCAAATACACTTTTATTTTCTAATTTGTTTGCCTTAATGCATTTTATTTTCTTTTGATTTTATGACTTCCTTTCTCTCCCTTTCTTCCTCATTTCTACTTTTTCTGCTTTTTTCTTGTTTTTGACTTCATTCATTCACCCTCCACTGTACTTAAAAACATTTTTTTGTTAGTTTGTATTTTCTATTCTTCACTTTCTTTCTACTTATTGTTTCTTTACTTTCCATTTTGGGTTAATTCCTGTAGGTTCTTCTCTTTACTTTTCATATGTTAGTTTATAATTTTTAATTTTACTTATATTTTATGTACTTCATATTTTCCTCTAGTGTGTTTACTCTTTTCTTAATTTTTCAATTTTTATACATTATTTTACTTAATTTTTCCAGTTAAAAATTATTTGTTTCCATACTTTTTTACATGCTTACATTTTTTCCCTCTATATAATTTTGTTGCATTCTATTACCCTGTATTTAATTGTTATTTCTTACATTTTATCTGACTTTGCTTTTTTAATAAATGCATTGCAATGCCATTCCAGGCATCTTGAATAACAAGGCATCATCCTCTGCAGACACCCAAGCTACAGACTGACTATAAAGGCTGGAAAAAAGAGCTTTGTCTCCTCTCTTTCCCCTGCCCAAACACAAACTGTAGCAGCAAATGGGTTACAGACAAAGAAGAGAAGCTAACAGCATTTCCTGGTCATTCTTTCTTTTTAGTCAAGTTCAGGTCCAGAAACAGAAAGATAATCCATCAGTCCCCAGACCTGGTTTCTTCCCACTTACCATGCTGTTTTTTTAGGTTAAGGGTTTTAAGGCAATCGGGAATTCTTTAGCCTCTCTAAACTGCTGCTACAGCCTTAAAAATAAAAAGTAAAAAAATAAGAAAGAAAATCCTTTATCAGAAGACAGAGCATTTTATTTCACACTGAACCTGAGGTGTATAATGCATTTATCCCTGTGACAGGCAGGTACCTCACTGACACAAAGCACACGAAGGGGTGAATAAATGATTATCATATCAATTTCTGAGAGCTGGATGTTTGAGGGGAAAAGCAGAAAGCTTAAAACCTTAAAACTCCAATGATAGAGAAAACCTTGGGGAAAGCAAAGGACAGAACATAAGTTGGAGAGAAACTACTTGCCTGTGTAGAGATTGTAAGATGCAGGCTGGATTCATTTCTGGCAATGGGCACGTTCACATACAAAGGGCTTAAGAGTTTACAAGAAACATCAACACACATTGTATTTAATTTATTGAAATTTTTGCAACCTATACCTCTTTTAACAAATGCTTTTCAAAAACAGACTCTGCAGAATGTAGTAGTAATAAAAAAATAAAGAAAAAATGAAAATAAAAGTAAAGCTAAGTTCCTATATTTATAGTTATATTCTAGTTGGGTGATGAGAGAGCATAAACAAATAATTGCATTCTATGTTGTCACAGGTTAAAAAAAAATACAATGACAAAAAGGTAAAGCAAGAGAATGTTCTGCAGAAAAGAGTGTTCTTTTGATAGGACAGCCAGAGATGCTTTCTGATAAGATGACATTTGAGCAGAGACCTAAGTGAATAGAGGGAATGATCTATGCATGAGCATCTGTGCTGGGGGAGGGATACCAAGAGCTGGGGATTAGGGTTGAGGATCACAGATAAGAAACAAAAATCCACAAGATTTTCATATTGCTGGAATAGAGTGAGAACATCAAAGAGTTACAGGACAGTCAGTGGGGAGGGTGGCAACTGTGCAGGCCTTGAGTTCATTGTTATGACTTCAGGTTTTTACTCTCAGATGAGAATATTAATAGGTTTTGAAGAAAAGTTTGCTATGACATGAGCTTCAATAGAGAAGGAATGTTCTAGGTATTGTTAGAGTTAGGACAAATGGGGGCAAAAGAAGAAGCAGGTCGCCCAGCAAGGAAAGTGTTGACTTTCTTAGGTGATAGGTAGTGGTTGAAACCAGGGTGATAGCTAAGAAGACAGGAATAAGAATTAGTTAGATTCTGGGTACATTTTGAAGATGGAGTGGATAGAATTTGCTAGTGGATTGGATAAGACATGAGACATGGGAAAAAAGAGGGAAACCTTGGATGATTCCTAGATTTTTGGCTTGAGTATCTAGGAGAATGGAGTTCCCGTTAACTGAGCTGGAAAATGGAGTTAGAGAGGAAAAACCAAGCAGTGGTGGATCCAGATCGCATGGGGCACAGAGTGCATAATTTGGCAGCTCTCTTAAAAATAATGAAAGGCCAGGTGTGGTGGCTCAATCCTGTAATCCCAGCACTTTGGGAGGCCGGAGTGAAAGGATTGCTTGAGCTCAGGGGTTTGAGACCAGCCTGGGCAACTTGGTAAGACCGCGTCTCTACAATCAATCAAAAAATTGGCTGGGTGTGGTAGTGCACCCCTGTAGTTCTAGCTACTTGGAAGACTGAGGCAGAAGGATCACCTGAGCTCAGCAGGTAGAGGGTGCAGTGGTCACAAGAGTGCCACTGCATTCCAGCCTGGGTGACAGAGTGAGACTCTGACTCAAAATAAATAAATAAATAAATCAACTAGCTATAGGAGATTCAAAGGAATCAGAGCAAGCGAGGGACCCAGAAGCTTCAGCTTCATTAGATCCATGCTGAATCTTGCCGTTTCAGGTTTGGGCATTTGGAGTTTGGCTTACTATTAAATATAATAATAACTGTTGCCCAATAGCTCTTTCTTGTATTTAGCATTAGTTGATCTCAGTGTGGAAGTTCTCTTTTTTTTTTTGAGTTGGAGTCACACTCTGTCGCCCAGACTGGAGTGCAGTGGCCGCTCCCAGCCACCGCAGCCTTGACCTGCTGGGCTCCGGTGATCCTTCCGCCTCAGCCTTTCAAGTAGCCAGAATTACAGACATGAGCTACCACACCTGGCTGATTTTTTGATTTATTGTAGAGATGAGGTCTTGCCAAGTTGCCCAGGTGGGTCTCGAACCCGCAGGCTCAGGCAATCCACTCACCTCAACCTCCCAAAGGCACGGGATGACAGGCTGAGCCACCGAGCCCAGCTAAGTTCTCATTTTTTTGAGGGCACTAGAATTCTGGCAGTAGACTGAGTAAAAAGCCAGAATTATGAGTCATGTGTATTCCAAGATTTAGAGATCAGGATAATGACAAAGAGCCAGCCATTAAGGTAGAGTGAGAACCAGTCATCTCCATTTTGTTTTTTAACAGATCAAAAGGCCAACTCTTGCACTCTAGCAGTATATGACGCCTCTCACTATCACCAATGGGCAGAAAGTAAATGCTTATAAATGGTAGTTGTCACTATTTCTATGACTTATTCATATCAAAACTTTGCTTCTGTGACTTCTACTTGTTTGTCCACTTGTTTTCCTTTTACTCATTGACTCTGCTCTGAAATTATTCCATTTTGAAATGCTCAGAGCTCAGTTCTGAACATCTTTTTCCCTGTATTACATTCTCTCCCTGAGTGTTCCTTCCAGTCCTGTGCCTGAAGGTAGAATCAGTTTCTACCCAAGACTCCCAGAGCTCTCTCTTCACTGCTGACCACTTTTCTGAAGGTCAAAAACATTTATAAAACCTCTTACATGACAGCTGCATGTAATACACACATTCACCTCAAGCTCTAAAGGTCCAAAGTAGAATTATTGATTTCCCTTTCTAAAATTCTTCTTTTCCCTTTCTTTCTCAGTCAACTGCTTCACTCACTTGCTCAAACAAGAACTCGGGAGGTTGTCTTGATCATTCTTTTTGTTTTACTCCAAAATACGACTCTGCCGCTGAGTCCTATGTGTCTGTCTTTTCACTGCCACTGTTCATATGCAAGCCTAAGTCAACATCATCTCTCATTCAGGCAACTGTCACTTTTCACAATGCCTGCTTCCACTTGAGCTACCTTAAATTCCATGTTCTCAGAAACTAGAGGGATGATTTATAACATAGTTTATATGATGTCACACTACGGATCACAATCCTTCAATAGCTTCCACTTTTACTTATAATAACTTCAAATTTCTGGTCATGGCCAAGAAGTCTATCGCCTAATCAATGATCCCACTTACTGTCCTTGGTTCCTTCCAAACATCCTTGCTGCCTCTATCACTCTTGCTTTATTTCTTTTCTTTGTACAAGGTTTCTGCCCAAGGGCCCTTATCCTGTCCATCTCCATACTTGGAAGTCTCTTCTGTCAGATTTTCATACAGGATATGCTATATTTTCACATAGGTTTCCTGTAACATCCTGTCTAAAGTGATTTTTCCTGCCTCATCCCATTAGTCTGCCACGCTATTCTGTTTTATAGGATTAATATAACTTATCCCTTTTCTAATTTGTCTTCTTCAGTGATTTTCTACTTATTTATGTGTTTATTGTCAGTTTTATTTCCCTCTTCTTCTGTGATATAAAGCCGCTCCAGGGAGGATGCTTGTCTCGATTTTTCTATGCTTCTACCCCAGGGAAGAACCTCTGCTTGGCACAAAATAGGCATTAAAATGTATATTAAGTAAATGCTCAGCCATCAGATTGAGAAACTGAAATGAATTCACACAGTGTCATTTGGGTATTTAATATTTATTAACAGTATGGATACTTTATGAGGTGCTGGAAATACATTAAAAACAAAACCCAGTCACTCAACCCAAGTACCTTAGGGTTAAATTTGAAGATACACATCTATAAATAAGCTGATATAACCCAATGTATTAATTGCAGCCAAAGGAGAAGAAAAAGTGGTATGTACAGAAGAACAGAAAAAAAGTTATTCAGCCTTGAAAAGCCTGTGAAAGTTTCAAAGGGAAAGTCACATCAAAGATGAGACTGTAGGGTGATGGTGAGTTTCATGAGAAGGTGTTGTGTTGATTTGGGGGCACAACTTATTCCAGGAAAGAGTATATGTGAAGCACTAGATGTGAGAGGGAGGTTGTGGTGACCTGCAAGCTTTTCCTTGGGTCTGAAGCCTCTGTGACAAAATAGCCTCTGTTGGAGGTCAGCCATAATGAAGTAAATCTAAAATCACCAGGCTAAATACAAGATAAGGAAGAAGAAATGATGGCAGGATAGTGCATGTTATAGAGATACAAGTGATCCAGGCAGGCGTGAAAGGGAAGGTCAGTAGGAAGGAATGGAACTACATGTCCTCACTCACAAGCAGACCCTGAACATTCATCATAATACTATAAAAAAGGGATTGGCAGTAGCAGGAAACTGTCAGGGGAGGGGCGGGGGACACATAACATCAATAAGGGTAACTGATCTCAAACCAGGTGAAGTGGGGACCAAAGGGAGGCTCAACCTTTACCTGTACGATAACCACTTATGTACCTAATTCTGAATTGTACCCCACATCTTGAAAATAAAAAAAAGCAAAGGTAAAAAAAAAAAGGAAGAAAGCAAAGTAAAGGAGAGGAGAGAAGGGTGGGAAGCAGACTTTACCTGGAAAAAAACTTGGAAGCCCATCACATTATCCTTTTCACCCTTAGGCAAGTTTCCATGGAACCAAGTGATAGATATTTGCCTTCAGTAGGAATGGGGAGGGTAAGGTGACCTTTATTGTAATGGGCTCAACAAAACCAAACGGGAACAAATAGTGTTACAAGGAACAAGGCAAGTAATGTTTAGGGATTCAGTTCTAGTCCTGCCTTTTTACTGGAAACTTCAAAATTTCAGTCATATTTTTTGGCAGCTTGTGTTCTTGTTGTATGACTTGAATAGTAAGCTTGGAAACAACCATGTCCCCATAATTTGAAGTGGAATTATAGGATTTATTTCAAAACTTCATCCAAGTAGAAACAACAGAAATACTGTGGTTCTTTTTGTTAGTTCATGATTTATTTTCTTTCAGAATGAAAGCTTACTACTGAAGATGAGGACATTGTTAAACAAAAGGGTAATGGTTTCTTGTCCTTGCTCTGAGTCTAACTCTAACGCTTGGTTTAGGGCACATCCCAGGGTCCTCAAGGTATCCCCATTTCCTGAGCATAAAATAGGGTTCTGGAACACCTGCTCTTTAAGTTCCTTTCTGACTCTGGTATTCTAGCATTCAAAGTAGAAATGCCCAGATGCTACTGAAAAATGTGAACATATGGATGTATTTCTGACCTGCTGGAATATGAGCTGCTTTCTTAGTTACCAGGCAGAATGAGTGCACTACCCAGGATTTCACAGATGTCTCAGTTCTTTGTTAGGCAAACAATTTGGATTACAATTTCTTAATGGCTTTTCAAAATATTTGACTTTGTTTCTTTGATTCCTATGCCCTTCAGTTTTTGGTATGGGCAGGGTAAAATCTTAAGGGAGAAAATGAGAAAATTACCACCATCACTTGTTAAAGAAAGAATTATGTTATAAGTAGTATTACCTAAAAAGTCTTTCAAAGGTATTAAGTTCTGGCCAAAAACTTAATAGCAGCTGGTTGCCTGCTAGGTGACCAACTCCAGAACAGATGCTGAAGTGCCAAAGCGTCTGTCCTCTATCAGCTTATGAACTGCTATGGAAAAGGGACACCAGCAGTTTAGAGTCTACTAAGGGCCAGGCTTGGTGGCTAGCGTTTAATCCCAGCACTTTGGGAGGCCGAGACGAATGGATTGCCTGAGCCCTTGGGTTCGAGACCAGCCTGGGCAACTTGGCGAGACCTCATCTCTACAATAAATAAAAAATTAGCCGGGTGTGGTAGCGCATACCTGTAGTTCCAGCTACTTGGAAGACTGAGGCAGAAGGATCGCCGGAGCCTAGTAGGTTGACTCTGGGGTGACTGTGAGTGCGCCACTGAACTCTAACCTGGGCGACAGAGTGAGACTCCAACTTAAAAAAAAAATAGAGTTACTAAGTATTAAACGATAGGTAAACATGGTTCTACAAAGATTTCAAATGGACCTGAACCTGGTTTGAAGGTTATGTTTGCCCCAAGGAGCTCTCATAGTTTTCGTGTGCATTAGGTGAAGCCATGTGTATGGAAGTGCTATACAAATGTGTGATGAGAGGCTAATCTTTATGAATTGCTACATTATACATTTTGTAAATTTTCTCAAAACATATGAATTATGGGAATGTATTGTTAAGGCCCATCAAAGGCCTTGGAAATGCATTTGTAGATAAGGCCACCTGGATTTAAAGTTTTATTATCTTTCTAAAAATTTGCAGGGTCCAGTGCAAAATAACTACAAGATTTTCAGGACCCAGTGCAAAATGAAAATCTGGGGCCTTTTATTCTAAAAGCATTAAAATAACCATCGAAGCATTCAGACTGTGGGTATCAGTGAAGAAGACATTTAGGCCATGTGCATGAGTAATGTCAGACAAGTGTACTATGAGCTTTAAAGTAGATATATCACTATGGTTTTTTTGCTCTTTTAATTTTTATTTTGAAATTGCGGGGTACAATTCAGGGTTAGGTATACAAATGTTCATTGTGCAGGTACCCTTATTGATGATGTGTGCCTCCCCCTTCCCCAGGTGGATATCGACTACTGTCAATCCCTGCCACCTACCTCCCATCCTCCACCCCCCTCCCCGCAGTTCCCCACTACTTTCAATCCCTTTCCTACATTAATATGGCAGTTGTTCAAGGTCCACTTATGAGTGAGAACATTTGATACTCATCTCTTTGTTTCTGTGAGAGATGACTCAGTATTATAAGCTCTAATTCCTTCCACGTTGCTGTGAAGTTCAAGCTTTTGTTCTTCTTTATGGCGGAGTACTATTCCATTGTATATATGTACCACATTCTTTTATCCAGTCCTCTTTTGATGGGCAGCATGGTTGGTTCCATGTTCTTGCTATTGTGAACAATGCTGCAATAAACATACGTGTGCAGGTATCTTTTTTATAGAGTGACCTGAGTTCTTCCGGGTATATTCCCACAAGGGGGATTGCAGGATCATATGGAAAACCAATTTTTAGGAGTTTTAGGAATCTTCACACTAATTTCCACAGAGGCTGTACTAGTTTACACTCTCACCAGCAGTGTAGAATGTTCCCTTTCCACCACATCCTCTCCAGCATCTGTTATTTTTGAATTATTGATCATGGTCATTCTGACTGGAGTTAGGTGGTATCTCAGTATAGTTTTAATTTGCATCTCCTAGATGACTATTTTTCATGTGTCTGAACATTTTTTCATGTGTCTGTTGGCTGCTCATATGTCTTCTTTTGAGAAGTGTCTATTCATATCTTTAGCCTACTTTGTAATGGGGTTGTTTGTTTTTTTCTTTTCAGCACATTTGAGTTCCTTGTAGATCCTTGATGATAGACCTTTGTCAGACATGGAGTTGGCAAATACTTTTTCCCAGTCTGTTGGTTGTCTCTCTGCTCTCTTGATGGTTTCTTTGGCTTTGCAGAAGCCTCAAACTGTAAGAACCTTAGAAAATGCAGGATACACTCTTATGGAAGTTGGAACTGGCAACCAATTTCTGATCAAAACCCGAAGTGCCCAGGCAATAAGAGATAAGATAGACAAGTGGGACCTCATTAAACTGACCACTATGTTTTTATATTGTGATCAACTACAAAATTTCCAGAGTTTATCCCAGGGAAGTATCTGCTCGCTCTAAAACTAACTCTTCTACAGGAATGGGAAAACATGCAGCATTTCACAAAAAGTAAATTCATTACCTTGTTTTTCTTTGTTATCAGGATTTGGACTCTTCTTCTTCACTCTTTCTTTTTTCCTTACAGCTATTAGGGGCCTCTCATGTATCAAGAACTAATCCCAGTTAAGAACTTGTCCCAAGAATAACTAGTACATGATGGAGCACAGGAATGTTGGCACCTCAGTGACCAGGATCAGGGGTCTACAATTATCCTACAGAAAATTAGTCACAAGTACGCAATGGTGGAAAATCTAGGAAGAATCCCATGTCAACAAAATGGAGAGTAGGACATGTAACTGCAAAAGGGAACAGAGCCACCAGTCACATTCATATACATGAATCAACAAAGTGTTGAGCATCAGAGGTTAAGTATAAAATGTAAGCTTCTGTAACTCCTCTTAAATCACTCCTGATTGTATTGGAAACTTGGTAAGGCAAATGGATATCAGTCAATTCAGTTTTAGGGAGCTGGTAAAAGGAAAGGAGATGATGTCATAGCTCTAAGAATGACATCAGAGGTCATGAATGACATGATGACTGGCTCATGAATGAGCAATGAGCCATGCTTATTGCTCTTCCTCCCATGAGGCACCGTGGTGATCTGCATCTTGGCTTAACAAATATGTGTTGTAAAATATTTGCCAATATTCTCTATATTAAGCTTTAAATATTTTATTTGTTCATTGAGAACAACTTGGCGGGAGCTCGTCTCTACAAGAAATCAAAAATTAGCTGGGCGTGGTAGCACATGCCTGTCGTTCTGGCATGCCTGTAGTTCTGTAGTAAGCTGAGGTGGAAGGATGGCTGGAGAGGTGACTGGCAGTGTGCCACTGCACTCCAGTCTGGGCGACAGAGTGAGACTCCAACATGCACACACACAAACACACAAAAGAGATGGGGCTTTTGAAAGGTAATTAGCTCATAAGAATTTCACCTTTATGAAAGAGAATAGTACCCTTACAAAAAGGTTTGAAGGAGGCAGTTTGCCTTTTCTGCCATGTGAGGACATATAAAATGTGTCATTTATGAGTGGCAGCCTTCACTAAATTGTTGTTCTTGAAATTCCTAACCCCCAGAGCTGTGAGCAGTAAATTTTTGTTATATATAAGTTTCCCAGTCTCAGGTATTTTGTTATAACAGCAGAATGGACTAAGATAGGCTATAATAATAGAATATAATAAACTGGGTGGCTTAAACAGCAGATATTTACAGTTTTGAAGACTGAGAAATTCAAAATCAAGGTACTAGCCAATTTGGTTTCTGGTGAAGGCCCTCTTCCTGGATTGAATATGGTGGCTATGTTGCCACACATGGCAGAGAAAGAGAGAGGAAGGGGAAGGAAGGAGGGAGAGAGGAAGAGAGAGAGAGGGAGATAGAGAGAGAGAGACCCTGAGACCACATGAAGGCACTGCCCTTATGATCTCCTCTAAACCTAATTACTTCTAAGGACTTCGCTGCCAAATACCATCACATCACAATGGGACTTAAGACTTCAAATTATAAATTTAAGGGGCATAAACATTCAGTTTATAATAATTCCCAGTCATCCTAACTCAAAATTTTACTCTTTGGGATGCTAACTATCCTGAATTTCTAGTTTATTGTAGATAGGCCTCCATTGGATTTCTTGGTGTCCTTTGCAGAAATGTCAGTAGAGAAGCCCTAAGAGATACATAAGAATGGCAAAGACTTGATCTGGGACAGTAGTAGAGATTGGTGTAGATGTGGCTAAAATGAGGGACAGGAAAGACTGTGAAGTTCTGAAATATTACAAAAGATGTTTTCAAGACAGGCACCTCTATGAAGGTTTATTCTGAGCATTAATTTTCAAAAATAATAACTCAGTGCTGAATAAATGTTGACTTCCTTCTCTATCTTTTCTTTTCTCCCCAGACACCTTGCATTCCTCCTTTTTTAAACTAAAGTTAAAACTCCATGAGAATCCTCAACAATTTACAGATGACGGAGCAAAGAATTCAGTGTAATTGCAAGACCTATGTAATTAATCTTTCTGTAAAATATGTTCTTAATAATCGACACATTTACTGCGTTTCAATAATTTTCCAATAACTATCACCCTGGGAGCCTAAATTAAAGCCATATCACAGTGGGCTCATCCCCATGAATGCTCTCCACCTCACTGAGGATGCCTTCAATCCAATTAGTTTGTGCAATTTAATTTGTTCAATGCAAATCATTGGGGTTAAATTGAATTCCATCAGACACAAATCAATAGAAATCAATTCCAAGAGATTATCCTTAACATTCATCAATAGAATTAAATTAAAATGAATCTAAAGAAGATTTACCTAAATAGCTGACATGCTTCTAAAATTTATTACAGATTACTATGGGATCAGGTTGTGGGCATTTTGGAAATTATGTATTGACTCCTAATGGGCTGCAGTCACTATTAGAGTGGGGAAGAACTTATAAAAAATGTAGATTTTGTTTTGTGTTTTTAAAGAACTTTTTAACACCCAGGAAAAGTAGGTCAGTGTAAGTTGATCTTCAAAGGCGAAACTGACACTGAGTTACTTTGGGTGAATTGACTATAGGTATCAAAATTGCTAGGGTATGAATGTCCATGTGGTGGCATACTGGTGTGTGTCTCCATTTTCTTATCTGCATCATGGAAAGTGTTTGTAGTCATCTCTCTGTTTTTGCTTTTGCCCTCTTGCTGTCTGTTCCCAGTGGGACAACAAGGGTGATCGTTTTACAACATGATCATAGTTTGCTTATAATGTGCTGAGTACTGTCTTAGCACTTCTATGTATCATCTCTTAGTTCTACAGCAAGTTAATGAGGTAGGTGCTGTTACTATCTCTGATTCACAGATAGAGAGACACAAAGGAGTTATATTAGTCAAAGTTATCCAGGGAAACAGAGCCAACATTTTTATATATATATATTATATATATAGAGAGAGAGAGAGAGAGAGAGAGAGAGAGAGAGAGAGAGAGAGAGAGAGAGAGAGATTGAGAGAGAGAGAGAGAGAGAGAGAGAGAGAGAGAGGAATTATTATGAGCCTCACATAATTATGGAGGCTGAGAAGTTTCATGTTCTGCCATCTGTATCATGGAGACCCAGAAAAATCAGTGGTGTAACCTCAATCCTCGTCTGAAGGCCTGAGAACCAGGGAAACCTACAGGATAAATCCCAGCCAAAGGGCGATGGAAGACCAGAGTCTCAGCTCAAACAGACAGGCAGGAAGGCAACAAATCCTCTTTCACTTTGTGTTCTATTTAGGCACTTAGTGGATTCCATGATGCTCATCAACCTGTGGTGAAAGCAATCTCCTCTACTGAGTCAACCAACTCAAATGCTAATCTCATCCAATTCACAGACACAACCAAAAATAATGTTTATTCTAGGCAACCCATGATCCAGTCAAGTTCAGGCAAAAAGGTAACCAACACAAGGGTTAAGTAACTTGATCAAGGTTACTAGCTATTAGAGCCAGAATTTAAATGCAAGCAGTCTGATTCTAGGGCCTATTAATTTACCCTAAATATGTTTATATCACTGCTTAAAGCCCAGCATTAGCTTCCCATTAGCATTTAGAATAAAACTTAGCCTTTTAAAGAAAGACACTATAATTGTCTGGCACTTTCTCTCTGACCTTGTTTTCAGTCACTCCTCACTTCTCTGTCTATGGTTCAGCCACAAACTTTAGCTATCCTAAGGTTTTTCAGAGAATAAATATTGAATTATTTTTATCTCTAGGCCTTGAGATGATTTCTTATTAAAATTCAAGTGTATATGTTTGAGAAGTGAATACATGACATCCTCAAAAAAGATATCTGAAAAGAGATTCATGAACAGGATACTTCCAAAGTTATGGGTTTTAAGGGAAATAAGAAAGGTCATTGAATACACTCAGAAATAGCCAGTGGGAATGCCCATGATTATCCTTAACTCTAAAAGAGCAAGAAAAGAAGCAATTACCAGAGCTAAGCAATACCTGTAGCTTTTGGGATGAACTATCTTGAGAAACAGCAGCCTTACATAGGAGAAGTAGTAACTGACAAACTTCAGCAAGGGGGTATGGCTTGGGGAATAACTACCTTGGTCTCATTTATTTTCTCTCTGTCTGATCTTTTGTTGATCTCCTGCTGTTATCTCCCATAATTTAATTCAACTGGCAGGCAGAAGAAAGGGAGCCTCATCAATGTGGTCAGTAGAAAGTGGCCCCCTGTAAGCAAAGATGGCTAAAAAGGGGTGAAAGAGTTCATGTGGAGAGGCAAACACAAAGAAACCTTCCTTAACATTCTTATTTATAATAGTCAAATCCCTTATTTCAGTGTAAATATTCTGCCACATTAAACAACAACCATTTTCATAGCCCTATTGTGATATATCATATTAAATTAAATTATTTGCCTACATATGTTTCCTCTCACTTGATCGTTGCCTACTGTTTCCTCTCACTTGACCATAAGTCCCTCAGGGATGAGAATGATTTCACTTGTTTTGTGGCTCAGTGCCTACATCAGTGTCTAGTATTAGAACAGGTATTCAAACAGGGGCCTTGAACTCACAAATGAATGTTTGGAAAGAGAAATTAGGTGGTAATGAATGGGTCATGTGTCCATACAAATTTATATTGGTAGAATGTATTGGGACTCAAGAACTCTGGGGGACAATAAAAGCTACACATATTCCCAACTCTTCAGCAGTCTGTATCCATTAGGGTTTCTGGCACAAGTGGTTCAACATTCTAGTAAGCCTCATTCTAACTTTTGGAAATAAACATTTTAGTGTTCTTCCTTCAAGCGACAAATAACTAGTCTTTGGAATAAAATACTTGAACTAAACCTTAATGCTTATACAGACAAATGACTCTCAACTTGTGAATGAAAATAATTTGGGAATCTTGAAACTCTTAATAATGCATAGTCCTCTGACACAACCTCCAGAACTTCGGTTCCAGGAACTGTACTGTTGGGTTTGGAAATCTATATATTTTTAAGCTCCCTATGTGAGTCTGTTATAGATATTCATCAGACAAAGTTTCAAGAAGTGCTCAGTTGAACCAATATCACTCTCACTGAGTGACCCTTCTGTGTCATTTTTGTTGAAGTTCTAGTAACTTAACTTCTTTTAATAATAGCAAGTTCACCTTGTTATACCAATAGCATTCCCAGCCTTATGCAGTTGAACCAATATCACTCTCACTGAGTGACCCTTCTGTGTCATTTTTGTTGAAGTTCTAGTAACTTAACTTCTTTTAATAATAGCAAGTTCACCTTGTTATACCAATAGCATTCCCAGCCTTATGTTCTGTGGCACTGACTCTTTATGTGAACTCCAGAGTTCTACAAAATGCACTTTTAGTTGAATATTCTGCTAAGCTGCTGCTGAAAGCATTCTCAACTGATACATTTCACAGATCTGATCTGGTTACAGTGTGGGCGTTTAAAATAGAAAATAAATAGGGGAGAAGTGGAAAAGATGTTAGTCAAAGGATACAGAATTTTAGTCAGAGGAAAGAAGTTTACGAGATCTGTTATACAAATGATGATTATAGTTAGTAAGAATGTATTGGATTATTGAAAACTGTAAAAAATATATTTTAAGTATTTTAAGTGTTCTCATCTCACACACACACACACACACACAAATAATAAGCATGAGAAGCAATGCATATGTTAATGAACTCAATTTAGACATTTTACAATGTAATGTATTTTGAAACAACATGTTGCATACTAAGTGTGTACAATATTTATTTGTCAATCAAAAAATGAATGTTTTAAATGGGAAAATAAAATAGAAGTGAGTATTAGAAGTGCCTGGGAATGAGTGACACTGATTAATATAAGGGTCTGAGAAAACTGATTAATATAAGGGTTTGAGAGGAAGAAATTAAGGACTATGCCTATAAAATAGCTTATTTTTCCATTTGGAAAGTTGTGGCTTTGAAAGATCTTCATTAATTTCTTCATTCATCAAAATAACCAGGGTACAATGATATATTAAACTTAATCTAAGCAAGGTAGAGCATACCAAAATTAGTTTCCCTCTACTATGCAGCTCTTGTCCTAATGTAGCTATCTAGAGGTATACAAAATATACAGAATTTTCTAAAATTGATCAAATACTTAAAAATAAATATCATTCCCTCTCTTATAGATAAAATTCCAACAGATATTTATATTTTACTCTTTATAGACAGTTCTCACACTCATTGCATCACTCTTTTTAGTTCTACACTTAAACAAGAAGCTCCAAACTAAACTCCAAACTCAAGGTAGACTATAAATGAAGGTAACAACTAGTTTGTTTTTTATTTTTGAGACACTACTTACTTTAATCAGATTATCTCCAAACATTAACCAAGGGATTTTATTTTGGAACAGAGAAGATAGTTGGAATGTTTGTTATTATTATTATTATTATTATAGTCAGAGTCTCTGTCACCTGGGCTGGAGTGCAGTGGCACGCTCATGGTCTCCACAGCCTTGACCTGGCCTCATGTGATCCTTCCGCCTCAGACTTCCAAGTAGCTGGAACCATAGATGCATGCCACCATGCCTGGCTAATTTTTAAAAATTTATTGTAGAGACAAGGTCTTGCCATGTTGCTCAGATTGATCTCGAACCCCTAAGCTCAGGCAGTCTTCTTACCTCCATCTCCCAAAGTGCGGGATTACAAGAGTGAGTCACTGCGCCTGGCTATATTTTCAAAGATTAATAAGGCTGTTGTAGAGAAATGGAGAAAATATTTAGCTACATGTTTGAAAAAATATATTTAAGTAATAGCTTTGTCTTTATTTTACAATGTGACTGTGGGTAAGCTAAATAATCTGTCTGGACCTCCTTAGTTTGGAGATACTGAAAATGCATGTATCTCAGTTTCAGATTATGATCAAAATGCATATTTTGTGATTCATGAGGTGAAATGTGGTTGTATGTATGTGAGGTAATTTTAACATTTTAAAAGTGTTCCTGTTATTTTTGATGCTCTGGAGTAAAGGAAAGAAAACATGAAAGGTATAGTTGAGGAAAGTTATTAAATCAGTATAATATTGAACTTTGTGACATCTCAGCAGAAAGTGAATACCTCATTATAGTGAATATATAAGGAGAGACTGCACAAACGTGTTCAGATATACATATTGCCGTTGTCATTTTATAATGGTCAACAATTTACAATATATGTAAATGTAGTCAAGTCAGTTTCAAATTGGGTTTTCCTCCCATTATATGATGCATAAAAAAGTGGACAACAATAAAATAGTTAAATTAATGAGCTTGGTTTTCACACCATGTTGAGCTCAATGTGTTGAAGAGATAATATAGGGATTTTTAAAATGTGCTAAACTCAATATGTTGGTACCATAGTATGGGAGTTTCTGATATCAAAGACTGGTTGGAGTTATAAAATTATAATAGAAAGAAAAAGAAGGAAAGGACTAGGCAGGAGAGGCAAGTATGTATTAATTTTAAATGTATAGACATCTGAGCTGATACTAATAAGGGCAAAAAGAAAAAAGTAATAACAGGAGCTGGAAATTCCAGAATTTATTTGCAAACCTCAGATTTGAAGGCAACACACCAAATAGCTTGCATATATGAGTTCAAGCCTCTGCTCTCCATTCCCAGAAATAGAATAGAAGGGCAGAACATGGGTACAGATCATATACTGATCAGCAAACTGATAATATGGGCTATGTTTGCTGCTGTGGTCACAGATTATGGATAGAAAAGAAATGATAAGTCATCAAAGCAGGGGTGGGGGCACAGTGTATGAGCAATATGAAGTTTGTGTGGGAACTGATAATTTTGGATTTGGGCATTCAGTGTCCTATGCCATAAACCTCCCCAGTCATGTCAGGTTAGGCAATTATAGCAGACCTAGTACACCTATAATAAGGGGAGGTGGCAGTTTTAAGGAATAAACATTGACTTTCCAAAGTGACCCTTCTGAATCCTCTGCTGGAAAGACAATGCAATGTGATGTTCAAGGGCATGAACTTTTCCTTTGGTGCTACTGTTTACCAGATGCCCACTGCATTGGGAAAAATTAATTGATGAATCTAGACTTCAGTTTACTCATCTGTCAAATTGAAATTTCATTACCATTTACTTGAAAAAATCTGATATGGCTTAAAACAGTTATAAAGCGTTTAGTTCAGTGCTCAGCACATAATAAATACTCAGAAATATCAGCTAAATAAGACTAACACTGATAATAGTACTGATAAAATTGAGTACGTGGCTGGGTGTGGTGCCTCAGTCTGTAAGTTATCTCAGTACTTTGGGAGGATAAAGTGAGAGGATTGCTCGAGATCAAGAGCTTGAGATCAGTCTAGGTAACTTAGCAAGACCTCATCTCTACTAAAAATCAAAAAAATTAGCTGGGTGTCGTGGTATGAGCCCATAGTTCCAGCTACCCAGGAGACTGAGCAGGAGGATTGCCCAAGCCCAGGCGTTCAATACTGCAGTGAGCCCTGATTGTGCCACTGTACTCTAGTCTGGACGACAGAGTGAAACCCCTCATTCAAAAAAAAAAAGTGCTAGATGACATAATCACCTTCTGGTCTCTGAGTTTTCATTAAAACAAAAAAATTTTCTCCAATCTTTCTGTAAAATTATACAACAACAAATTAATAAAATTTACAAATAGTTGCAGAGTTTATGGAGAGTTTTATATACAACTCACTTAGAGCATTGCAGTCAAATCATATTAATTTCTTCATTTTGGAAATGGAATGACTGGGTAACCCCTTTCAGGTCCCCTCCTGCTGTGGGAACTTTTCTGTCCTCTCAATACATTCTACTTTCAAAAAGAAAGAAATGTAATGACTAATGTCAAGAAAGTGACTTGTTAAGAATTTTTATTTGATTTGCGTTTTTCCCAGTGACAATAGATATGGATACAGGTATAGACATAAAGACATAGACATAGATGATAAAAATATAGATATAGATATTAGCTATCCCTATAGTCCACTTCAGATATCTTTCTGTGTTCGATACCTAGTATCCACATGTTTTTCCCCTGGATTTCTCTTTGAACACAGTTATAGAGTATAGAACGTGAGTTCTGCAATAAACTTTAAGATTTAATATATTATATTAGTGGAGGTGGAGGAAGACAGAAAAAGTGAACACATTTTTCAAGTTCCCTTAGAAAAACACTGACTTCCCTTCTAAGGTGCAGCTGTTTTTCTTAATTTTTTGTGACTGTTTTATGTTTCTTCCATAAAACTAATCTGTCTTTATTTTAACTGTGTCATAACCCAGCTTTTAGAGGGTAACCAAGATTTAGAAAGAAAATACTGTTTCCAACTGTCAATAATAATTTTAAAAATGTGTTTCTTTTACTAATTTTCATTTGTTTTTATTTTTTAAATTTGTTTTTCATAGTGACCATGTTTTCCTTATGTTCTTTAAATGTTTGTTATCAGAATTTTAACCTCCTTTTTGATCATTCCAACATTTGGAACACCTGGGTGGGTTTTTATTGACTAATACCCAGAATATATTAATAGTTTCTACATTAAGAGAATAATAGCTTACTAAAACGATTTCTGATCATAGGAACAAGTAATGTATAAAAGCATAAATGGCAGACATTTGACATAATGAAAAATGCACTAGAAATCAAGGATATATAAAATTAAAATAACAATTAGATACAGTTTTCAACTCATAAGAAGTTTTCAACTCATAAGATGAGGTCAAAATAAATTTTAAAAGTTTAAAGCAATGATATTTTGGTGGGGAAATATATTCACTGATACATGAAAATTAGAAATACACATTTCAGAAATGCTTTTAGAAAGCAACATGGCAACATCTTTTAAATTCAAAATATACTTCTTTTTAAATCTATAAATTCCTCTTCATAATAGCTACACTTGACAAACATTCAGACTTTTTTTTCCCTCACCTGCCACTTCCATCCTGTCCTTATTCTCATTGGGAGAGGAAAAGAGCTAAGTAAAGAAGATTGAGAATTATACCTGGTTTTCTTTGAAGGAGAAAAAGAATAATAATCCCTGTCAAAATGATTGTTATAATACACAAATGATAATTCACACTAAAAATGAAAGGGTCATGGATCAAACTCTCCTGGTTTTTTATGTGTATTTCTATTTGTCTTAGGTGTGCTAAACAACTGCTAATAGATAATGTCAGTTGTTCCTTTGAAGAATTTTATATGCCCACTGCCTTCCTCTGATCTGTCACTGGCATACATAATGCTACCTATTAAACTAATTAGTTGTGCTCCTTTGGTATAATTAATACGCAATAACCATATTGTTGTTTGAAAATGCTAAATTTTTAATGTCCTCTTGCTATCTGTCTCACTTGAATACTGAGGAGCATAATGGTTCCACAGAGTCATAAAGTCACTGGGACCCTTTTTAGCTTTATTGTTATTGCCAACTCTAGTCTATTTTTGACTGTGGTATTAAACCATTTCAGATAATTGAGATAGTTACAGGCACTGGGTAAGAAATAATTATGACATGAATGTGAATACAAGGTGATTACATTTATTGCCTGTGTCTTCACAGTCAGAATGTAAAATTTAGGATAAGGAATTGTTCTTCACTCCAACTTTCCTGGATCTTTAAGCTAATTCAATACTCTGAAGTCTGCTAAAGTTTTATTTTGGTATTCATTACCGGACAGAGATGTTAGGGGAATATCCAGATGTGCTAGTTCCTTGCTGTCTGGAACAAGACAGAAGTCTAATCCACTTGTTCAACATGTTCTCTAACACTATGTACTGGACTCTGTCATGAGAATGAAGGAAATAGTGTCTACTTTTATGTAGCTTTCAGAAAAAAAATCATAGACTCTCAAAGTTCGAGCTAGTATTGGAAATTATCTAATTTGACTCCTTATTGAATGCTTGAATAATAAACCCCAAAACTTCATCTAGTGATTTTTAAGCCTGGAATTAGGCAGCTCAAGTGTTGAAGAACTTGTTGCTTCTAATAAGCCAGTCCAATTCATTTTTTGCACAGTTTAAGTCACTCAAAGATTATTTTGTGCACTATGCTGTGCTTTCTTTTAGCTTACCATTTTCTTTGTGCATTACAAGAGGCCTGACTCTTATTCACATAGAAATGCTCAGTTACTATGCAAACCTCATTTTTTATGTCCTTATTTACTCTTTATTATAAGCAATATGATTTTGACTCCCTTCAGGACTCTTACTATTTAAGTCTGTACATTTTTTATGTGAGTTTAAGTGATTTCTAAAGTCTGACGTCTAAATGGAATTCTGTTGCCTTTCTGGGACTATCAGAATACCACTATCACATCCTTTAATAAAAATAGCATTTTAAAAAACATAAGCTAAACTTACATTAGAATAAGAGAAAAATACAACACATAAACATGTGACACAGAATTAGATTAGCAAGAGAATCACCTCAAATGTGTCATGAGATTGACAATGAGTGTCATTGACACTGACAACAGGGAGTGTAGGCACTTTGTTGGGGTGTTAGGGACAGCTTTCCTGAAGAACTTAGTTTAGCTGGGACTTAACAATGGGGGTATACAGAGAGACAGAGAGAGAGAGACAGAGAGAGAGAGAGAGAGAGAGAGAGAGAGAGAGCAATTTTAATGAATGAGGACTTTTAAAAATGTCAGATACTATAGACAGAGGTGGAACGTTCACTTTAATTTATCCAAAAAGACAAGCAAACAAAACCAGAATGCACTGATTCACCTGTGATGCACAAGGTCCTTTTGTCCTCCAGAAAGCTGTGGCCTACTGGAAATGAAGACATGTAGATAATTAATTCAAAGAAAGAACAGGAATCGATCACTACTTACCATTGCGCTAGGGGTAGTTAATTCTCCCTGGAGGAAATTTAATATGGTTCCCCACAAATTTTTTTTTTTTTCTGAGTTGGAGTCTCACTCTGTCACCCAGACTGGAGTGCAGTGGCCGCTCCTGGCCACCGCTGCCTCAACCTGCTGGGCTCCGGCTATCCTTCTGCCTCAGCCTTCCAAGTAGTCGGAATTACAGGCATGCGCTACCACGCCTGGCTGATTTTTTGATTTATTCTAGAGATGAGGTCTCGCTGCCCAGGCGGGTCTTGAACCCGCGGGCTCAGGCAATCCACTCACCTCAGCCTCCCAAAAGCATGGGATTACAGGCTGAGCCACCAACCCCGGCTCTCCACAAATTTTTTTTAAGTGCCAATTAAAAAAATAGCTAAAATATATTCCATACTTACATTTTGCCAGCATTGTGCTAAGAGTGAGACATGCTGGTTTTTATTTCCTGCACAGACTCTAATGGAGAGGTATTATAACTATCACTATTTTGTATATAAAAAAAATTGAGGATTTAGAGATGGTATATAACTTACCAAGGTTCCAGAGTGAGCAAGTGACACAGCAAGATAAGAAACCAGGTAGTTTGACTCAAGAGTCTTCAGTCACTACAACACAACACAAATCCCGTGTTAAGCATGTCCAGTCAATAACCCGTGGTTTTAAATGATTGCCATTAACTTTCAAATTAGCTGAAATTAGCTTTGACATTGAATTATGGCTCTAAGATGACGAGGGGTTTCTGCCAACAGAAAACAAAATTCTTCAAGAGGGTGATAAAGTGCTTTTACATTGACTCTCTTGATTCATATGTGCTTCACAGCTTTGCTACCTAGTGTTGTGAGGATTATAGGCATTGGCATCTCTTGTAAGCTTGTTAGAAATCAAGGATGTTGGGCCCCACCCAAGATATATTGAATTAGAATTCACACTCCAGCAAGATCACGAGGTATTTTGTATGCATATTAAGTTCAAGAAACAGCTCTCTAAAGCACATCTGAGAAAACAGACTCTCCTGATACTGCTGATATATGGGGGCAGTAAGCACAACAGTACATTTAGCCTACAAGCTCATTTGCCAGACTGCCAACAGACATAGCGCTGAAGATATGAAGGCTTAATTTAGTTATTTAACCAAAAAAAGTACTGAATTTTTGATACTACCACTAAAACTGGCAGGATTAACAAAAGTAAGCACGGTTAATTTTATTGTCTGATTATTTTGCTCCATCCCTTCACAGTTTGCTAGAATACAGAAATTAGTAAGATAGCCTTTGTGTCATCTAGGAGTTTGTGGTGGTGTGGCATCACATAAGATTTTGACTCTTGGCTTGCTTATTTTTTCCAAAGATGCAAAATGAATGTGATGAGGGCAGAGAGAGGGCAACACCCTGTTCTATTTTTAGGGATCAAGAATGGTTTCATAGATGTACCATTTAAACTTGATATTGTAGAATGAGAGTAGGCATTAGTGATAATTCCTACATACCAGTGAATTCACAGCCACGTCTGACATCTTCTTTCTTCCTACTTCCCACCTTCTTTCCCTCTCTCTCTTTCTTTCCCTCTTTCTTTCCTTCCCTCCCTCTCTTCCTCTCTCCTTCCCTTCCTTCCTTCCTTTTTTTCCCCTAGCCTTCACACTTACTTCTGTAGATTTTAAGAACTATCAAGTACATTAAATCATGATTTAGACAAGGTCCTATTGTACATAGACACCCGCATTAAGAAAAATATCATAAACCTGGTTTTGGCCTCACTAACTTTCTGGCCTGATAACAGTCAATGCAACATTGGCAAAGCAATGAATCTACAATAATACACTGTTATAAATGATAAGAAGGAAGCAAATAGTGGGCTGTAATGTAATAGAGAACAGCATAGGGTGCTTATTAAGATAGAATACTCAGAGTGAGTGATATTTAACATGAGAAAATATAATGAAAGGAATTCAACCACTTGAAAAGCAGGGGAGAGAATACCCCTAGGCAAACAGAAAGTTAAATGCCAATGCATAAGATGGGAAAGAGTTTCAAAAGCTGAAAGAATGACCTGGAGGCTATTGTGTGGCATAAAGGAATAAACTTTGGTAAGTTAGGCAGGGACTGCCATATTGTGAATTAATCTTTTGGCGTTTAAAGCATGGAAATAATCTGTATTTTATTCTATGTGCAATGTGAATCCGTTGCAGAAATAATTTTATATTTTAAAATAACTCCACAGATTTTTTGTGTGGGTAGGAGGGTGTCAGGAAATAAATCAAGAATAAGATCAAATAGAGGCTGTTAGGTCAGGTGTCTACATTCCCCCCAACCCCTGCCTCTAGGGTCTTCCTGATTGCTGTGTCAAATAGTTATCATCCCTCTAGGATTATACCACTACTTTGAAAAATGTATCCTCTTCTTAGGGTGGTGACACGCAAATTCTCTGTGCTGCTTCCCTGAGTCAGGAGGTTGTATCTGTCTTCCCCTCTTTTCTCTGAGAAGTCTTTCTATGCTTGTATTGATAGGACAGAATATGACAGTGGTTGTTTCAATATCCCTGGTTGCTCATACTACCTGGAACTTTCCATTGTCACACTTCATCTACCTGCATGTCCATAGCTATGATGTAGAATTGTGTTGCCCATCACAGCAAATCTTTATCATTGAGCAGCTGTTTACCTAAAGGCTAACTACCAAGAGAGATATACAAATAAACAGATTTGGTCTAAAACACACTTTTTATTACCGAAGGTCTTTGGCCTCAACCCTTATATAAACTTTTAGTTTGGTTAACTGGAATGAGGCCGCCTACTGTGAGCTGTAAAAATGTTTTCAGTATAGACCAGAGATAGGACACAATAGTGTTTCCCAAAAGCCACAATACATCCCAGGCAGGTCCTTCAAGAGATAATCCAGAATCAGGCACTGTTATCATAGGAGATGACAGCTCCAAGTGTAAGGACCTTCCAGTGATACAAGATATGAAGGTGGGAGACAGTGGTACTGATGCTCCAGACCCTATGTAGGCCCAGGCTAATGTGTGTGTTTGTGTCTCTCCTCCATGTGAGGACACAAGAAAGTGGTCATCAACAAGCCAAGAAGTGGGTCTCCAAAAAGAAATAAAAAATTTTACAATAGAAAAAAAGTTTATAGAATAAGGATATAAAGAAATACATATTTTTGTACAGTTGTATAATATGTGTTTTAAGCTAAGTGTTATTACAAAAGTTTTTTTTTTGCATAGCATTATTTTATTTTATTTTTATATTCAATATTTTTTATTATGATATTGTGGGGTACAGATAAGGGTTAGATATATAAACTCGTTTCGTTCAGGGACCCTTGTTTAAAAAGCTAAAAGCAATTGAAAATATGCCAAATAAAAAACCTACAGTAAACTAAGTTTAATTTATTGTCGAATAAATAATTTTTTATAATAAATTTAGTGCAGCCTGAGTGTACAGTGTTCATAAAGACTACAGTGGTGTTTCATAATGTTTTAGGCCTTCACATTCATTCACCACCTCATCCAAAGTAATTTCCAGTCCTTCAAACTCAATTTATTGTAAATTCTCTATATAGGTGGGTAAGTGGACCACTTTATCTATCTGTCTATTATCTATCTATCTATCTACCATCTATCCATCCCTTATGTTTTTATTGATACATAATAATTGTATATATTTATGGGATACATGTAATATTTTGATATTTGCATACAGTGTTTTTTGTTGCTGTTGTTTTGAGCTGGGGTTTCACTCTATTGCCCAGGTTGGAGTGTAGTGGCATGACCACGGCTCACTGTAGCTTTTACTTCAAGAACTCAGCTGATCCTTTGTCTCAGCCTCCTGAGTAACTGGAACTGCAGGCATGCACCACCGTGCCCGGCTAATTTTTTGATTTTTTGTGTGTGTAGACAAGGTCTCACTCTGTTGCCCAGGCTTGCATAAAATCTAAAATATGCAAATCGAGGTAATTAGAATATTAATCACCTCAGTTACCATTTTTTTGTGTTGGGAAAATTCTTGATCTTCTCTTCAAGCTATTTTGAAATGTACAATAAATTGTTTATATTTTGTGCTGTACTTTTTTTTTTTTGAGTTGTAGTCTCACTCTTCTCACCCAGGCTAGAGTACAGTGGCATACTCACAGCCACCGCACCCTAGACCTGCTTGGCTCAGTTGATCCTTCCGCCTCAGCCTTCCAAGTAGCTGGAACTATAGACTCACGCCACTATGCCCGGCTTATTTTTTGATTTATTGTAAAGACAAGGTCTTACCAAGTTGTCCAGGCTGGTCTCGAACCCCAAGGCTCAGCCTCCCAAAGTGCTGGGATTACAGGCTGAGTCATCCTACCCCGCCTGTGCTATACTTTTTACTGTAACTTTTTATGTTTAAATAGACAGATACTTCACAACAATTACCTATAGTATTCAGTCCAGTAACATGTTGTAGTCATACATGTTTATAGCCTAGAAACAATAGGCTATACCATGTAACCTAGATGTATATGAGGTTCTATTATCTAGGTTTGTACAAGTACACTCTATGATGTTCATGTAATGGCAAAATTGCCTAAGGATGCATTTCTCAGAATCCCCTCCACTAAGACACACATGACTATAATCAGGTTTAGAGAGATTGTGAGGGTGGAACATACATGATGGAACTGCACCCTTATAAGAAGAGGAAAAATACCAGTTTCCTCTCTCTCCTTCAGGTAAGAACACAGCAAGAAGGGGGCCATCTACAAGCCAAGAAGTGAGCCCTTACCTGGAATCTAAGCTGCTGGTACCTTGAGACTTCCAGCCCCTAGACCTATAAGAGATACATGCCTGTTTTTTAAGTCACCGAGTCTGTGTGTGCTTATGTATGTGTGTATGTGTGTATATGTGTGTGTGTGTGTGTGTGTGTGTGTGTGTGTGTGTGTTTGTGTTTTGTTTTGTTTTAATGGCAACCCAAACAAACTAAGACAGCTCTGGATCCTGACAATCCTTGATTAACAGGAATGAGAGTAGGATCCTCACTTGAAATAAGCTGTATTCTCCAGCTTATTTTGAACTTGTTTCTTCTTCATTTATCTTCATTAAGTAGATTAAAAATGCTAGAATCACTGATAACAGTATTTGGAATTACATCTCAATGTCAACTGATAAGCCTCTTCACTGCATTTATTTATCTGACTTTACCCTGATGAAAAACAATGCTAACAGAGATGAATCAAATCCAGGAACAAGACTGGAAGCTATAATGTCTTTGATTAACAAAATGGTTCAAAGTTCAGGTTTTCATGGAGATAACCTCTTTTATTTTTATTTATTTATTTATTTTTGTTAAGTTGGAGTCTCACTCTGTCACCCAGACTGGAGGGCAGTGGCCGCTCCCGGCCACCA